>NW_028323043.1:1532355-1537355 GCF_047325235.1 Durio zibethinus | reverse complement strand
GGCCTTGTGTTGGCCCCCTATCCCTCATCAAACCTCTGAGAATTCACACCCCCTTAAAGAGCATTTGAGATTTTACAGGTTTGCTACCAGTAGCCGTTAAAGTGTCTGAAATGGGGACACTTTTTTCAAACGGTCACAAAATCTTCTCTACTTCGAGTTTTTAGCTGAATTTTTTTGTGCATGCCAACAAAAATAGAAGGATCATGCCTACAAAATTTGGGGCCAAAAATCCTTATAAAAAAATTTTAAAAATTCCCGAACCGCAAAAAGTTTCGAAAATCGTGAAAAATAGAAAACGAGTCATCTTCCAACGAAACTTCACGTGAAGGCTTAGGGGACCATTGTATGAATTTACAAGCCATAAAAATGGCATTGGCACGGCAGAAATTTGAAGATGTGCCTAAACCCACCAGGGCCCAGCGTGTGCCGATGGTGCTCGAGGCAACCGCCCGCACCAAGGCCCAGCGTGTGCCGATGGTGGTCGAGGCAACCGCCCGCACCAGGGCCGATAGTGTGCCGATGGTGCTCGAGGCAACCTGTCGCACCAGGGCCCAGCGTGTGCCGATGGTGATCGAGGTAACCTGCCGCACCAGGGCCCAGCGTGTGCCGATGGTGGTCGAGGCAAGTTCCCGCACCAGCGCCCAGCGTGTGCCGATGGTGCTCGAGGCAACCGACCGCACCAGGGCCCAGCGTGTGCCGATGGTGCTCGAGGCAACCTGCCGCACCAGGGCCCAGCGTCTGCCGATGGTGCTCGAGGCAACCTGCCGCACCAGGGCCCAGCGTCTGCCGATGGTGCTCGAGGCAAGCGCCCGCACCAGGGCCCAGCGTGTGCCGATGGTGGTCGAGGCAAGCGCCCGCACCAGGGCCCAGCGTGTGCCGATGGTGCTCGAGGCAACCTGCCGCACCAGGGCCCAGCGTGTGCCGATGGTGCTCGAGGCAACCGACCGCACCAGGGCCGAGCGTGTGCCGATGGTGGTCGAGGCAAGCGCCCGCACCAGGGCCCAGCGTGTGCCGATGGTGGTCGAGGCAACCTGCCGCACCAGGGCCCAGCGTGTGCCGATGGTGCTCGAGGCAACCGACCGCACCAGGGCCGAGCGTGTGCCGATGGTGCTCGAGGCAAGCGCCCGCACCAGGGCCCAGCGTGTGCCGATGGTGCTCGAGGCAACCTGCCGCACCAGGGCCCAGCGTGTGCCGATGGTGCTCGAGGCAACCTGCCGCACCAGGGCCCAGCGTGTGCCGATGGTGGTCGAGGCAAGCGCCCGCACCAGGGCCCAGCGTGTGCCGATGGTGGTCGAGGCAAGCGCCCGCACCAGGGCCCAGCGTGTGCCGATGGTGGTCGAGCCAGGAGCCCGCACCAAGGGCCGGCTTGTGTCGATGGTGTTCGGGGCAACCGCCCGTACCAGGGCCCAGCGTGTGCCGATGGTGCTGGGGGCAAGCGCCCGCCCCAGGGCCCAGCGTGTGCCGATGGTTATCGGGGCAACCGGCCGCACCAGGGCCCAGGGTCTCCCGATGGTGCTCGAGGCAACCGCCCGCACCAAGGCTCAGCATGTGCCGATTGTGATCGAGGCAACAACCCACACCAGGGCCCAGCTTGTGCCGATGGCGGTCGAGGCAAGTGCCCGTACCGAAGGGCAGCCTATGCCGATGATGGTCGATGCATGTGCCATCACCATGCGTCATCATGTGCCATTGATGGTCGAGGCCTTGGCCGAAGTTCGATTTTGAGCCACGGTGCCCATGCTTGGCTCCAGCATGTGCTGGTGCCGCATTTTTTTCACTCGGGACAGCATCGCCGGAGCATCGCCGGAGCATCGCCGGAGTACCGCCGGAGAACCTGACCGGCGGCATTGGGGTTCCGGCGATTGGGAGGGGGGCCGGGGGGGTGTGCGCACATGATGTGCGATGGGTGCTGGTACTTGGCCTTGTGTTGGCCCCCTATCCCTCATCAAACCTCTGAGAATTCACACCCCCTTAAAGAGCATTTGAGATTTTACAGGTTTGCTACCAGTAGCCGTTAAAGTGTCTGAAATGGGGACACTTTTTTCAAACGGTCACAAAATCTTCTCTACTTCGAGTTTTTAGCTGAATTTTTTTGTGCATGCCAACAAAAATAGAAGGATCATGCCTACAAAATTTGGGGCCAAAAATCCTTATAAAAAAATTTTAAAAATTCCCGAACCGCAAAAAGTTTCGAAAATCGTGAAAAATAGAAAACGAGTCATCTTCCAACGAAACTTCACGTGAAGGCTTAGGGGACCATTGTATGAATTTACAAGCCATAAAAATGGCATTGGCACGGCAGAAATTTGAAGATGTGCCTAAACCCACCAGGGCCCAGCGTGTGCCGATGGTGCTCGAGGCAACCGCCCGCACCAGGGCCCAGCGTGTGCCGATGGTGGTCGAGGCAACCGCCCGCACCAGGGCCGATAGTGTGCCGATGGTGCTCGAGGCAACCTGTCGCACCAGGGCCCAGCGTGTGCCGATGGTGATCGAGGTAACCTGCCGCACCAGGGCCCAGCGTGTGCCGATGGTGGTCGAGGCAAGTTCCCGCACCAGCGCCCAGCGTGTGCCGATGGTGCTCGAGGCAACCGACCGCACCAGGGCCCAGCGTGTGCCGATGGTGCTCGAGGCAACCTGCCGCACCAGGGCCCAGCGTCTGCCGATGGTGCTCGAGGCAACCTGCCGCACCAGGGCCCAGCGTCTGCCGATGGTGCTCGAGGCAAGCGCCCGCACCAGGGCCCAGCGTGTGCCGATGGTGGTCGAGGCAAGCGCCCGCACCAGGGCCCAGCGTGTGCCGATGGTGCTCGAGGCAACCTGCCGCACCAGGGCCCAGCGTGTGCCGATGGTGCTCGAGGCAACCGACCGCACCAGGGCCGAGCGTGTGCCGATGGTGGTCGAGGCAAGCGCCCGCACCAGGGCCCAGCGTGTGCCGATGGTGGTCGAGGCAACCTGCCGCACCAGGGCCCAGCGTGTGCCGATGGTGCTCGAGGCAACCGACCGCACCAGGGCCGAGCGTGTGCCGATGGTGCTCGAGGCAAGCGCCCGCACCAGGGCCCAGCGTGTGCCGATGGTGCTCGAGGCAACCTGCCGCACCAGGGCCCAGCGTGTGCCGATGGTGCTCGAGGCAACCTGCCGCACCAGGGCCCAGCGTGTGCCGATGGTGGTCGAGGCAAGCGCCCGCACCAGGGCCCAGCGTGTGCCGATGGTGGTCGAGGCAAGCGCCCGCACCAGGGCCCAGCGTGTGCCGATGGTGGTCGAGGCAACCGCCCGCACCAGGGCCCAGCGTGTGCCGATGGTGGTCGAGGCAACCTGCCGCACCAGGGCGGAGCGTGTGCCGATGGTGGTCGAGGCAAGCGCCCGCACCAGGGCCCAGCGTGTGCCGATGGTGGTCGAGGCAACCTGCCGCACCAGGGCGGAGCGTGTGCCGATGGTGGTCGAGGCTGCCGATGGTGGTCGAGGCAACGTGCCGCACCAGGGCCCAGCGTGTGCCGATGGTGCTCGAGGCAACCGACCGCACCAGGGCCGAGCGTGTGCCGATGGTGCTCGAGGCAAGCTGCCGCACCAGGGCCCAGCGTGTGCCGATGGTGGTCGAGGCAACCGCCCGCACCAGGGCCCAGCGTGTGCCGATGGTGATCGAGGCAACCGACCGCACCAGGGCCCAGCGTGTGCCGATGGTGCTCGAGGCAACCTGCCGCACCAGGGCCCAGCGTGTGCCGATGGTCGTCGAGGGAACCTGCCGCACCAGGGCCCAGCGTGTGCCGATGGTGGTCGAGGCAAGCGCCCGCACCAGGGCCCAGCGTGTGCCGATGGTGCTCGAGGCAACCGACCGCACCAGGGCCCAGCGTGTGCCGATGGTGCTCGAGGCAACCTGCCGCACCAGGGCCCAGCGTGTGCTGATGGTGGTCGAGGCAAGCGCCCGCACCAGGGCCCAGCGTGTGCCGATGGTGGTCGAGGCAAGCGCCCGCACCAGGGCCCAGCGTGTGCCGATGGTGCACCAGGGCCCAGCGTGTGCCGATGGTGCTCGAGGCAACCGACCGCACCAGGGCCCAGCGTGTGCCGATGGTGGTCGAGGCAAGCGGCCGCACCAGGGCCCAGCGTGTGCCGATGGTGGTCGAGGCAAGCGCCCGCACCAGGGCCCAGCGTGTGCCGATGGTGGTCGAGGCAAGCGCCCGCACCAGGGCCCAACGTGTGCCGATGGTGCTGGGGGCAACCGCCCGCACCAGGGCCCAGCGTGTGCCGATGGTGATCGAGGCAACCGCCCGCCCCAGGGCCCAGCGTGTGCCGATGGTGGTCGAGGCAAGCGCCCGCACCAGTGCCCAGCGTGTGCCGATGGTGGTCGAGGCAAGCGCCCGCACCAGGGCCCAGCTTTTGCCGATGGTGATCGAGGCAACCGGCCGCTCCAGGGCCCAGCGTGTGCCGATGGTTATCGGGGCAACCGGCCGCACCAGGGCCCAGGGTCTGCCGATGGTGCTCGAGGCAACCGCCCGCACCAAGGCTCAGCATGTGCCGCTGGTGATCGAGGCAACAACCCACACCAGGGCCCAGCTTGTGCCGATGGCGGTCGAGGCAAGTGCCCGTACCGAAGGGCAGCCTATGCCGATGATGGTCGATGCATGTGCCATCACCATGCGTCATCATGTGCCATTGATGGTCGAGGCCTTGGCCGAAGTTCGATTTTGAGCCACGGTGCCCATGCTTGGCTCCAGCATGTGCTGGTGCCGCATTTTTTTCACTCGGGACAGCATCGCCGGAGCATCGCCGGAGCATCGCCGGAGTACCGCCGGAGAACCTGACCGGCGGCATTGGGGTTCCGGCGATTGGGAGGGGGGCCGGGGGGGTGTGCGCACATGACGTGCGATGGGTGCTGGTGCTTGGCCCTTGTGTTGGCCCCCTATCCCTCATCAAACCTCTGAGAACTCACACCCCCTTAAAGAGCGTTTGAGATTTTACAGGTTTGCTGCCAGTAGCCGTTGAAGTGTCTGAAACGGGGACACTTTTTT
>NW_028323043.1:1515650-1518150 GCF_047325235.1 Durio zibethinus | reverse complement strand
GCGTGTGCCGATGGTGGTCGAGGCAACCGCCAGCACCAGGGCCCAGCGTGTGCCGATGGTGGTCGAGGCAAGCGCCCGCACCAGGGCCCAGCGTGTGCCGATGGTGGTCGAGGCAAGCGCCCTCACCAAGGCCGAGCGTGTGCCGATGGTGGTCGAGGCAACCGCCCGCACCAGGGCCCAGCGTGTGCCGATGGTGGTCGAGGCAAGCGCCCGCACCAAGGCCGAGCGTGTGCCGATGGTGGTCGAGGCAAGCGCCCGCACCAGGGCCCAGCGTGTGCCGATGGTGGTCGAGGCAAGCGCCCTCACCAAGGCCGAGCGTGTGCCGATGGTGGTCGAGGCAACCGGCCGCACCAAGGGCCGGCGTGTGCCGATGGTGTTCGAGGCAACCGCCCGCACCAGGGCCCAGCGTGTGCCGATGGTGGTCGAGCCAGGAGCCCGCACCAAGGGCCGGCTTGTGCCGATGGTGTTCGGGGCAAGCGCCCGCACCAGGGCCCAGCGTGTGCCGATGGTGCTGGGGGCAAACGCCCGCCCCAGGGCCCAGCGTGTGCCGATGGTTATCGGGGCAACCGGCCGCACCAGGGCCCAGGGTCTGCCGATGGTGCTCGAGGCAACCGCCCGCACCAAGGCTCAGCATGTGCCGATTGTGATCGAGGCAACAACCCACACCAGGGCCCAGCTTGTGCCGATGGCGGTCGAGGCAAGTGCCCGTACCGAAGGGCAGCCTATGCCGATGATGGTCGATGCATGTGCCATCACCATGCGTCATCATGTGCCATTGATGGTCGAGGCCTTGGCCGAAGTTCGATTTTGAGCCACGGTGCCCATGCTTGGCTCCAGCATGTGCTGGTGCCGCATTTTTTTCACTCGGGACAGCATCGCCGGAGCATCGCCGGAGCATCGCCGGAGTACCGCCGGAGAACCTGACCGGCGGCATTGGGGTTCCGGCGATTGGGAGGGGGGCCGGGGGGGTGTGCGCACATGATGTGCGATGGGTGCTGGTACTTGGCCTTGTGTTGGCCCCCTATCCCTCATCAAACCTCTGAGAATTCACACCCCCTTAAAGAGCATTTGAGATTTTACAGGTTTGCTACCAGTAGCCGTTAAAGTGTCTGAAATGGGGACACTTTTTTCAAACGGTCACAAAATCTTCTCTACTTCGAGTTTTTAGCTGAATTTTTTTGTGCATGCCAACAAAAATAGAAGGATCATGCCTACAAAATTTGGGGCCAAAAATCCTTATAAAAAAATTTTAAAAAATCCCGAACCGCAAAAAGTTTCGAAAATCGTGAAAAATAGAAAACGAGTCATCTTCCAACGAAACTTCACGTGAAGGCTTAGGGGACCATTGTATGAATTTACAAGCCATAAAAATGGCATTGGCACGGCAGAAATTTGAAGATGTGCCTAAACCCACCAGGGCCCAGCGTGTGCCGATGGTGCTCGAGGCAACCGCCCGCACCAGGGCCCAGCGTGTGCCGATGGTGCCCGAGGCAAGCGCCCGCACCAGGGCCCAGCGTGTGCCGATGGTGGTCGAGGCAACCGCCCGCACCAGGGCCGATAGTGTGCCGATGGTGCTCGAGGCAACCTGTCGCACCAGGGCCCAGCGTGTGCCGATGGTGATCGAGGCAACCTGCCGCACCAGGGCCCAGCGTGTGCCGATGGTGGTCGAGGCAAGCGCCCGCACCAGCGCCCAGCGTGTGCCGATGGTGCTCGAGGCAACCGACCGCACCAGGGCCCAGCGTGTGCCGATGGTGCTCGAGGCAACCTGCCGCACCAGGGCCCAGCGTGTGCCGATGGTGGTCGAGGCAAGCGCCCGCACCAGGGCCCAGCGTGTGCCGATGGTGGTCGAGGCAACCGCCCGCACCAGGGCCCAGCGTGTGCCGATGGTGCTCGAGGCAACCTGCCGCACCAGGGCCGAGCGTGTGCCGATGGTGGTCGAGGCAAGCGCCCGCACCAGGGCCCAGCGTGTGCCGATGGTGGTCGAGGCAACCTGCCGCACCAGGGCCCAGCGTGTGCCGATGGTGCTCGAGGCAACCGACCGCACCAGGGCCGAGCGTGTGCCGATGGTGCTCGAGGCAAGCGCCCGCACCAGGGCCCAGCGTGTGCCGATGGTGCTCGAGGCAACCGACCGCACCAGGGCCGAGCGTGTGCCGATGGTGGTCGAGGCAAGCGCCCTCACCAGGGCCCAGCGTGTGCCGATGGTGGTCGAGGCAACCTGCCGCACCAGGGCCCAGCGTGTGCCGATGGTGCTCGAGGCAACCGACCGCACCAGGGCCGAGCGTGTGCCGATGGTGCTCGAGGCAAGCGCCCGCACCAGGGCCCAGCGTGTGCCGATGGTGGTCGAGGCAACCTGCCGCACCAGGGCCCAGCGTGTGCCGATGGTGCTCGAGGCAACCTGCCGCACCAGGGCCCAGCGTGTGCCGATGGTGGTCGAGGCAAGCGCCCGCACCAGGGCCCAGCGTGTGCCGATGGTGGTCGAGGCAACCGCCCGCACCAGGGC
>NW_028323043.1:1500650-1505650 GCF_047325235.1 Durio zibethinus | reverse complement strand
ACGCCCTGTATTTCGTTCGAGGGACGTTGGCCGGGGTGCACGCAATGGGAGGCCCATCGCGCACACCTACTCCCCCCGTGGGGGGGGGAGAGGGGGTGCCGGACCACCACCCCCTAAAGAGCATTAGAGATTTTACAGATATGCTACCAGTAGACGTTAAAATGTCTGAAACGGGGACACTTTTTCCAAACAAGCAAATCCCACACCGAGGGTGCGCAGGTGCCGATGGTGGTCGAGGCATGTGCCCGCAACAAGGGCCAACGTGAGCCGATGGTGGTCGAGGCAACCGTCCGCACCAGGGCCCAGCGTGTGCCGATGGTGGTCGAGGCAACCGCCCGCACCAGGGCCCAGCGTGTGCCGATGGTGCTCGAGGCAACCGCCCGCACCAAGGGCCGGCTTGTGCCGATGGTGTTCGAGGCAACCGCCCGCACCAGGGCCCAGCGTGTGCCGATGGTGGTCGAGGCAACCGCCAGCACCAGGGCCCAGCGTGTGCCGATGGTGGTCGAGGCAAGCGCCCGCACCAGGGCCCAGCGTGTGCCGATGGTGGTCGAGGCAAGCGCCCTCACCAAGGCCGAGCGTGTGCCGATGGTGGTCGAGGCAACCGCCCGCACCAGGGCCCAGCGTGTGCCGATGGTGGTCGAGGCAAGCGCCCGCACCAAGGCCGAGCGTGTGCCGATGGTGGTCGAGGCAAGCGCCCGCACCAGGGCCCAGCGTGTGCCGATGGTGGTCGAGGCAAGCGCCCTCACCAAGGCCGAGCGTGTGCCGATGGTGGTCGAGGCAACCGGCCGCACCAAGGGCCGGCGTGTGCCGATGGTGTTCGAGGCAACCGCCCGCACCAGGGCCCAGCGTGTGCCGATGGTGGTCGAGCCAGGAGCCCGCACCAAGGGCCGGCTTGTGCCGATGGTGTTCGGGGCAAGCGCCCGCACCAGGGCCCAGCGTGTGCCGATGGTGCTGGGGGCAAACGCCCGCCCCAGGGCCCAGCGTGTGCCGATGGTTATCGGGGCAACCGGCCGCACCAGGGCCCAGGGTCTGCCGATGGTGCTCGAGGCAACCGCCCGCACCAAGGCTCAGCATGTGCCGATTGTGATCGAGGCAACAACCCACACCAGGGCCCAGCTTGTGCCGATGGCGGTCGAGGCAAGTGCCCGTACCGAAGGGCAGCCTATGCCGATGATGGTCGATGCATGTGCCATCACCATGCGTCATCATGTGCCATTGATGGTCGAGGCCTTGGCCGAAGTTCGATTTTGAGCCACGGTGCCCATGCTTGGCTCCAGCATGTGCTGGTGCCGCATTTTTTTCACTCGGGACAGCATCGCCGGAGCATCGCCGGAGCATCGCCGGAGTACCGCCGGAGAACCTGACCGGCGGAATTGGGGTTCCGGCGATTGGGAGGGGGGCCGGGGGGGTGTGCGCACATGATGTGCGATGGGTGCTGGTACTTGGCCTTGTGTTGGCCCCCTATCCCTCATCAAACCTCTGAGAATTCACACCCCCTTAAAGAGCATTTGAGATTTTACAGGTTTGCTACCAGTAGCCGTTAAAGTGTCTGAAATGGGGACACTTTTTTCAAACGGTCACAAAATCTTCTCTACTTCGAGTTTTTAGCTGAATTTTTTTGTGCATGCCAACAAAAATAGAAGGATCATGCCTACAAAATTTGGGGCCAAAAATCCTTATAAAAAAATTTTAAAAAATCCCGAACCGCAAAAAGTTTCGAAAATCGTGAAAAATAGAAAACGAGTCATCTTCCAACGAAACTTCACGTGAAGGCTTAGGGGACCATTGTATGAATTTACAAGCCATAAAAATGGCATTGGCACGGCAGAAATTTGAAGATGTGCCTAAACCCACCAGGGCCCAGCGTGTGCCGATGGTGCTCGAGGCAACCGCCCGCACCAGGGCCCAGCGTGTGCCGATGGTGCCCGAGGCAAGCGCCCGCACCAGGGCCCAGCGTGTGCCGATGGTGGTCGAGGCAACCGCCCGCACCAGGGCCGATAGTGTGCCGATGGTGCTCGAGGCAACCTGTCGCACCAGGGCCCAGCGTGTGCCGATGGTGATCGAGGCAACCTGCCGCACCAGGGCCCAGCGTGTGCCGATGGTGGTCGAGGCAAGCGCCCGCACCAGCGCCCAGCGTGTGCCGATGGTGCTCGAGGCAACCGACCGCACCAGGGCCCAGCGTGTGCCGATGGTGCTCGAGGCAACCTGCCGCACCAGGGCCCAGCGTGTGCCGATGGTGGTCGAGGCAAGCGCCCGCACCAGGGCCCAGCGTGTGCCGATGGTGGTCGAGGCAACCGCCCGCACCAGGGCCCAGCGTGTGCCGATGGTGCTCGAGGCAACCTGCCGCACCAGGGCCGAGCGTGTGCCGATGGTGGTCGAGGCAAGCGCCCGCACCAGGGCCCAGCGTGTGCCGATGGTGGTCGAGGCAACCTGCCGCACCAGGGCCCAGCGTGTGCCGATGGTGCTCGAGGCAACCGACCGCACCAGGGCCGAGCGTGTGCCGATGGTGCTCGAGGCAAGCGCCCGCACCAGGGCCCAGCGTGTGCCGATGGTGCTCGAGGCAACCGACCGCACCAGGGCCGAGCGTGTGCCGATGGTGGTCGAGGCAAGCGCCCTCACCAGGGCCCAGCGTGTGCCGATGGTGGTCGAGGCAACCTGCCGCACCAGGGCCCAGCGTGTGCCGATGGTGCTCGAGGCAACCGACCGCACCAGGGCCGAGCGTGTGCCGATGGTGCTCGAGGCAAGCGCCCGCACCAGGGCCCAGCGTGTGCCGATGGTGGTCGAGGCAACCTGCCGCACCAGGGCCCAGCGTGTGCCGATGGTGCTCGAGGCAACCTGCCGCACCAGGGCCCAGCGTGTGCCGATGGTGGTCGAGGCAAGCGCCCGCACCAGGGCCCAGCGTGTGCCGATGGTGGTCGAGGCAACCGCCCGCACCAGGGCCCAGCGTGTGCCGATGGTGGTCGAGGCAACCGCCCGCACCCGGGCCCAGCGTGTGCCGATGGTGGTCGAGGCAACCTGCCGCACCAGGTCCCAGCGTGTGCCGATGGTGCTCGAGGCAACCGACCGCACCAGGGCGGAGCGTGTGCCGATGGTGGTCGAGGCAAGCGCCCGCACCAGGGCCCAGCGTGTGCCGATGGTGGTCGAGGCAACCTGCCGCACCAGGGCCCAACGTGTGCCGATGGTGCTCGGGGCAACCGACCGCACCAGGGTCGAGCGTGTGCCGATGGTGCTCGAGGCAAGCTGCCGCACCAGGGCCCAGCGTGTGCCGATGGTGGTCGAGGCAACCGCCCGCACCAGGGCCCAGCTTGTGCCGATGGTGATCGAGGCAACCTGCCGCACCAGGGCCCAGCGTGTGCCGATGGTGGTCGAGGGAACCTGCCGCACCAGGGCCCAGCGTGTGCCGATGGTGGTCGAGGCAAGCGCCCGCACCAGGGCCCAGCGTGTGCCGATGGTGGTCGAGGCAACCGACCGCACCAGGGCCCAGCGTGTGCCGATGGTGCTCGAGGCAACCTGCCGCACCAGGGCCCAGCGTGTGCCGATGGTGGTCGAGGCAAGCGCCCACACCAGGGCCCAGCGTGTGCCGATGGTGGTCGAGGCAACCTGCCGCACCAGGGCCCAGCGTGTGCCGATGGTGCTCGAGGCAACCGACCGCACCAGGGCCGAGCGTGTGCCGATGGTGGTCGAGGCAAGCGCCCGCACCAGGGCCCAGCGTGTGCCGATGGTGGTCGAGGCAACCGCCCGCACCAGGGCCCAGCGTGTGCCGATGGTGGTCGAGGCAACCGCCCGCACCAGGGCCCAGCGTGTGCCGATGGTGCTCGAGGCAACCGACCGCACCAGGGCCCAGCGTGTGCCGATGGTGGTCGAGGCAAGCGCCCGCACCAGGGCCCAGCGTGTGCCGATGGTGCTCGAGGCAACCGACCGCACCAGGGCCGAGCGTGTGCCGATGGTGCTCGAGGCAAGCTGCCGCACCAGGGCCCAGCGTGTGCCGATGGTGGTCGAGGCAACCTGCCGCACCAGGGCCCAGCGTGTGCCGATGGTGGTCGAGGCAAGCGCCCGCACCAGGGCCCAACGTGTGCCGATGGTGCTGGGGGCAACCGCCCGCACCAGGGCCCAGCGTGTGCCGATGGTGGTCGAGGCAAGCGCCCGCACCAGTGCCCAGCGTGTGCCGATGGTGGTCGAGGCAAGCGCCCGCACCAGGGCCCAGCTTTTGCCGATGGTGATCGAGGCAACCGGCCGCTCCAGGGCCCAGCGTGTGCCGATGGTTATCGGGGCAACCGGCCGCACCAGGGCCCAGGGTCTGCGGATGGTGCTCGAGGCAACCGCCCGCACCAAGGCTCAGCATGTGCCGCTGGTGATCGAGGCAACAACCCACACCAGGGCCCAGCTTGTGCCGATGGCGGTCGAGGCAAGTGCCCGTACCGAAGGGCAGCCTATGCCGATGATGGTCGATGCATGTGCCATCACCATGCGTCATCATGTGCCATTGATGGTCGAGGCCTTGGCCGAAGTTCGATTTTGAGCCACGGTGCCCATGCTTGGCTCCAGCATGTGCTGGTGCCGCATTTTTTTCACTCGGGACAGCATCGCCGGAGCATCGCCGGAGTACCGCCGGAGAACCTGACCGGCGGCATTGGGGTTCCGGCGATTGGGAGGGGGGCCGGGGGGGTGTGCGCACATGACGTGCGATGGGTGCTGGTGCTTGGCCCTTGTGTTGGCCCCCTATCCCTCATCAAACCTCTGAGAACTCACACCCCCTTAAAGAGCGTTTGAGATTTTACAGGTTTGCTGCCAGTAGCCGTTGAAGTGTCTGAAACGGGGACACTTTTTTCAAACGGTCGCGAAATCTTCTCCGCTTCGAGTTTTTAGCTGAATTTTTTTGTGCATGCCAACAAAAATAGAAGGATCACGTCCACAAAATTTGGGGCCAAAACTCCTCCTAAAAAAATTCTAAAAAATCCCGAACCGCAAAAAGTTTCGAAAATCGTGAAAAATAGAAAACG
>NW_028323043.1:1488150-1490650 GCF_047325235.1 Durio zibethinus | reverse complement strand
TCGAGGCAACCTGCCGCACCAGGGCCCAGCGTGTGCCGATGGTGGTCGAGGCAAGCGCCCGCACCAGCGCCCAGCGTGTGCCGATGGTGCTCGAGGCAACCGACCGCACCAGGGCCCAGCGTGTGCCGATGGTGCTCGAGGCAACCTGCCGCACCAGGGCCCAGCGTGTGCCGATGGTGGTCGAGGCAAGCGCCCGCACCAGGGCCCAGCGTGTGCCGATGGTGGTCGAGGCAACCGCCCGCACCAGGGCCCAGCGTGTGCCGATGGTGCTCGAGGCAACCTGCCGCACCAGGGCCGAGCGTGTGCCGATGGTGGTCGAGGCAAGCGCCCGCACCAGGGCCCAGCGTGTGCCGATGGTGGTCGAGGCAACCTGCCGCACCAGGGCCCAGCGTGTGCCGATGGTGCTCGAGGCAACCGACCGCACCAGGGCCGAGCGTGTGCCGATGGTGCTCGAGGCAAGCGCCCGCACCAGGGCCCAGCGTGTGCCGATGGTGCTCGAGGCAACCGACCGCACCAGGGCCGAGCGTGTGCCGATGGTGGTCGAGGCAAGCGCCCTCACCAGGGCCCAGCGTGTGCCGATGGTGGTCGAGGCAACCTGCCGCACCAGGGCCCAGCGTGTGCCGATGGTGCTCGAGGCAACCGACCGCACCAGGGCCGAGCGTGTGCCGATGGTGCTCGAGGCAAGCGCCCGCACCAGGGCCCAGCGTGTGCCGATGGTGGTCGAGGCAACCTGCCGCACCAGGGCCCAGCGTGTGCCGATGGTGCTCGAGGCAACCTGCCGCACCAGGGCCCAGCGTGTGCCGATGGTGGTCGAGGCAAGCGCCCGCACCAGGGCCCAGCGTGTGCCGATGGTGGTCGAGGCAACCGCCCGCACCAGGGCCCAGTGTGTGCCGATGGTGGTCGAGGCAACCGCCCGCACCCGGGCCCAGCGTGTGCCGATGGTGGTCGAGGCAACCTGCCGCACCAGGTCCCAGCGTGTGCCGATGGTGCTCGAGGCAACCGACCGCACCAGGGCGGAGCGTGTGCCGATGGTGGTCGAGGCAAGCGCCCGCACCAGGGCCCAGCGTGTGCCGATGGTGGTCGAGGCAACCTGCCGCACCAGGGCCCAACGTGTGCCGATGGTGCTCGGGGCAACCGACCGCACCAGGGTCGAGCGTGTGCCGATGGTGCTCGAGGCAAGCTGCCGCACCAGGGCCCAGCGTGTGCCGATGGTGGTCGAGGCAACCGCCCGCACCAGGGCCCAGCTTGTGCCGATGGTGATCGAGGCAACCTGCCGCACCAGGGCCCAGCGTGTGCCGATGGTGGTCGAGGGAACCTGCCGCACCAGGGCCCAGCGTGTGCCGATGGTGGTCGAGGCAAGCGCCCGCACCAGGGCCCAGCGTGTGCCGATGGTGGTCGAGGCAACCGACCGCACCAGGGCCCAGCGTGTGCCGATGGTGCTCGAGGCAACCTGCCGCACCAGGGCCCAGCGTGTGCCGATGGTGGTCGAGGCAAGCGCCCACACCAGGGCCCAGCGTGTGCCGATGGTGGTCGAGGCAACCTGCCGCACCAGGGCCCAGCGTGTGCCGATGGTGCTCGAGGCAACCGACCGCACCAGGGCCGAGCGTGTGCCGATGGTGGTCGAGGCAAGCGCCCGCACCAGGGCCCAGCGTGTGCCGATGGTGGTCGAGGCAACCGCCCGCACCAGGGCCCAGCGTGTGCCGATGGTGGTCGAGGCAACCGCCCGCACCAGGGCCCAGCGTGTGCCGATGGTGCTCGAGGCAACCGACCGCACCAGGGCCCAGCGTGTGCCGATGGTGGTCGAGGCAAGCGCCCGCACCAGGGCCCAGCGTGTGCCGATGGTGCTCGAGGCAACCGACCGCACCAGGGCCGAGCGTGTGCCGATGGTGCTCGAGGCAAGCTGCCGCACCAGGGCCCAGCGTGTGCCGATGGTGGTCGAGGCAACCTGCCGCACCAGGGCCCAGCGTGTGCCGATGGTGGTCGAGGCAAGCGCCCGCACCAGGGCCCAACGTGTGCCGATGGTGCTGGGGGCAACCGCCCGCACCAGGGCCCAGCGTGTGCCGATGGTGGTCGAGGCAAGCGCCCGCACCAGTGCCCAGCGTGTGCCGATGGTGGTCGAGGCAAGCGCCCGCACCAGGGCCCAGCTTTTGCCGATGGTGATCGAGGCAACCGGCCGCTCCAGGGCCCAGCGTGTGCCGATGGTTATCGGGGCAACCGGCCGCACCAGGGCCCAGGGTCTGCGGATGGTGCTCGAGGCAACCGCCCGCACCAAGGCTCAGCATGTGCCGCTGGTGATCGAGGCAACAACCCACACCAGGGCCCAGCTTGTGCCGATGGCGGTCGAGGCAAGTGCCCGTACCGAAGGGCAGCCTATGCCGATGATGGTCGATGCATGTGCCATCACCATGCGTCATCATGTGCCATTGATGGTCGAGGCCTTGGCCGAAGTTCGATTTTGAGCCACGGTGCCCATGCTTGGCTCCAGCATGTGCTGGTGCCG
>NW_028323043.1:1475650-1478150 GCF_047325235.1 Durio zibethinus | reverse complement strand
TTTTTTTGTGCATGCCAACAAAAATAGAAGGATCATGCCTACAAAATTTGGGGCCAAAAATCCTTATAAAAAAATTTTAAAAAATCCCGAACCGCAAAAAGTTTCGAAAATCGTGAAAAATAGAAAACGAGTCATCTTCCAACGAAACTTCACGTGAAGGCTTAGGGGACCATTGTATGAATTTACAAGCCATAAAAATGGCATTGGCACGGCAGAAATTTGAAGATGTGCCTAAACCCACCAGGGCCCAGCGTGTGCCGATGGTGCTCGAGGCAACCGCCCGCACCAGGGCCCAGCGTGTGCCGATGGTGCCCGAGGCAAGCGCCCGCACCAGGGCCCAGCGTGTGCCGATGGTGGTCGAGGCAACCGCCCGCACCAGGGCCGATAGTGTGCCGATGGTGCTCGAGGCAACCTGTCGCACCAGGGCCCAGCGTGTGCCGATGGTGATCGAGGCAACCTGCCGCACCAGGGCCCAGCGTGTGCCGATGGTGGTCGAGGCAAGCGCCCGCACCAGCGCCCAGCGTGTGCCGATGGTGCTCGAGGCAACCGACCGCACCAGGGCCCAGCGTGTGCCGATGGTGCTCGAGGCAACCTGCCGCACCAGGGCCCAGCGTGTGCCGATGGTGGTCGAGGCAAGCGCCCGCACCAGGGCCCAGCGTGTGCCGATGGTGGTCGAGGCAACCGCCCGCACCAGGGCCCAGCGTGTGCCGATGGTGCTCGAGGCAACCTGCCGCACCAGGGCCGAGCGTGTGCCGATGGTGGTCGAGGCAAGCGCCCGCACCAGGGCCCAGCGTGTGCCGATGGTGGTCGAGGCAACCTGCCGCACCAGGGCCCAGCGTGTGCCGATGGTGCTCGAGGCAACCGACCGCACCAGGGCCGAGCGTGTGCCGATGGTGCTCGAGGCAAGCGCCCGCACCAGGGCCCAGCGTGTGCCGATGGTGCTCGAGGCAACCGACCGCACCAGGGCCGAGCGTGTGCCGATGGTGGTCGAGGCAAGCGCCCTCACCAGGGCCCAGCGTGTGCCGATGGTGGTCGAGGCAACCTGCCGCACCAGGGCCCAGCGTGTGCCGATGGTGCTCGAGGCAACCGACCGCACCAGGGCCGAGCGTGTGCCGATGGTGCTCGAGGCAAGCGCCCGCACCAGGGCCCAGCGTGTGCCGATGGTGGTCGAGGCAACCTGCCGCACCAGGGCCCAGCGTGTGCCGATGGTGCTCGAGGCAACCTGCCGCACCAGGGCCCAGCGTGTGCCGATGGTGGTCGAGGCAAGCGCCCGCACCAGGGCCCAGCGTGTGCCGATGGTGGTCGAGGCAACCGCCCGCACCAGGGCCCAGCGTGTGCCGATGGTGGTCGAGGCAACCGCCCGCACCCGGGCCCAGCGTGTGCCGATGGTGGTCGAGGCAACCTGCCGCACCAGGTCCCAGCGTGTGCCGATGGTGCTCGAGGCAACCGACCGCACCAGGGCGGAGCGTGTGCCGATGGTGGTCGAGGCAAGCGCCCGCACCAGGGCCCAGCGTGTGCCGATGGTGGTCGAGGCAACCTGCCGCACCAGGGCCCAACGTGTGCCGATGGTGCTCGGGGCAACCGACCGCACCAGGGTCGAGCGTGTGCCGATGGTGCTCGAGGCAAGCTGCCGCACCAGGGCCCAGCGTGTGCCGATGGTGGTCGAGGCAACCGCCCGCACCAGGGCCCAGCTTGTGCCGATGGTGATCGAGGCAACCTGCCGCACCAGGGCCCAGCGTGTGCCGATGGTGGTCGAGGGAACCTGCCGCACCAGGGCCCAGCGTGTGCCGATGGTGGTCGAGGCAAGCGCCCGCACCAGGGCCCAGCGTGTGCCGATGGTGGTCGAGGCAACCGACCGCACCAGGGCCCAGCGTGTGCCGATGGTGCTCGAGGCAACCTGCCGCACCAGGGCCCAGCGTGTGCCGATGGTGGTCGAGGCAAGCGCCCACACCAGGGCCCAGCGTGTGCCGATGGTGGTCGAGGCAACCTGCCGCACCAGGGCCCAGCGTGTGCCGATGGTGCTCGAGGCAACCGACCGCACCAGGGCCGAGCGTGTGCCGATGGTGGTCGAGGCAAGCGCCCGCACCAGGGCCCAGCGTGTGCCGATGGTGGTCGAGGCAACCGCCCGCACCAGGGCCCAGCGTGTGCCGATGGTGGTCGAGGCAACCGCCCGCACCAGGGCCCAGCGTGTGCCGATGGTGCTCGAGGCAACCGACCGCACCAGGGCCCAGCGTGTGCCGATGGTGGTCGAGGCAAGCGCCCGCACCAGGGCCCAGCGTGTGCCGATGGTGCTCGAGGCAACCGACCGCACCAGGGCCGAGCGTGTGCCGATGGTGCTCGAGGCAAGCTGCCGCACCAGGGCCCAGCGTGTGCCGATGGTGGTCGAGGCAACCTGCCGCACCAGGGCCCAGCGTGTGCCGATGGTGGTCGAGGCAAGCGCCCGCACCAGGGCCCAACGTGTGCCGATGGTGCTGGGGGCAACCGCCCGCACCAGGGCCCA
>NW_028323043.1:1463150-1465650 GCF_047325235.1 Durio zibethinus | reverse complement strand
ATGGTCGATGCATGTGCCATCACCATGCGTCATCATGTGCCATTGATGGTCGAGGCCTTGGCCGAAGTTCGATTTTGAGCCACGGTGCCCATGCTTGGCTCCAGCATGTGCTGGTGCCGCATTTTTTTCACTCGGGACAGCATCGCCGGAGCATCGCCGGAGCATCGCCGGAGTACCGCCGGAGAACCTGACCGGCGGCATTGGGGTTCCGGCGATTGGGAGGGGGGCCGGGGGGGTGTGCGCACATGATGTGCGATGGGTGCTGGTACTTGGCCTTGTGTTGGCCCCCTATCCCTCATCAAACCTCTGAGAATTCACACCCCCTTAAAGAGCATTTGAGATTTTACAGGTTTGCTACCAGTAGCCGTTAAAGTGTCTGAAATGGGGACACTTTTTTCAAACGGTCACAAAATCTTCTCTACTTCGAGTTTTTAGCTGAATTTTTTTGTGCATGCCAACAAAAATAGAAGGATCATGCCTACAAAATTTGGGGCCAAAAATCCTTATAAAAAAATTTTAAAAAATCCCGAACCGCAAAAAGTTTCGAAAATCGTGAAAAATAGAAAACGAGTCATCTTCCAACGAAACTTCACGTGAAGGCTTAGGGGACCATTGTATGAATTTACAAGCCATAAAAATGGCATTGGCACGGCAGAAATTTGAAGATGTGCCTAAACCCACCAGGGCCCAGCGTGTGCCGATGGTGCTCGAGGCAACCGCCCGCACCAGGGCCCAGCGTGTGCCGATGGTGCCCGAGGCAAGCGCCCGCACCAGGGCCCAGCGTGTGCCGATGGTGGTCGAGGCAACCGCCCGCACCAGGGCCGATAGTGTGCCGATGGTGCTCGAGGCAACCTGTCGCACCAGGGCCCAGCGTGTGCCGATGGTGATCGAGGCAACCTGCCGCACCAGGGCCCAGCGTGTGCCGATGGTGGTCGAGGCAAGCGCCCGCACCAGCGCCCAGCGTGTGCCGATGGTGCTCGAGGCAACCGACCGCACCAGGGCCCAGCGTGTGCCGATGGTGCTCGAGGCAACCTGCCGCACCAGGGCCCAGCGTGTGCCGATGGTGGTCGAGGCAAGCGCCCGCACCAGGGCCCAGCGTGTGCCGATGGTGGTCGAGGCAACCGCCCGCACCAGGGCCCAGCGTGTGCCGATGGTGCTCGAGGCAACCTGCCGCACCAGGGCCGAGCGTGTGCCGATGGTGGTCGAGGCAAGCGCCCGCACCAGGGCCCAGCGTGTGCCGATGGTGGTCGAGGCAACCTGCCGCACCAGGGCCCAGCGTGTGCCGATGGTGCTCGAGGCAACCGACCGCACCAGGGCCGAGCGTGTGCCGATGGTGCTCGAGGCAAGCGCCCGCACCAGGGCCCAGCGTGTGCCGATGGTGCTCGAGGCAACCGACCGCACCAGGGCCGAGCGTGTGCCGATGGTGGTCGAGGCAAGCGCCCTCACCAGGGCCCAGCGTGTGCCGATGGTGGTCGAGGCAACCTGCCGCACCAGGGCCCAGCGTGTGCCGATGGTGCTCGAGGCAACCGACCGCACCAGGGCCGAGCGTGTGCCGATGGTGCTCGAGGCAAGCGCCCGCACCAGGGCCCAGCGTGTGCCGATGGTGGTCGAGGCAACCTGCCGCACCAGGGCCCAGCGTGTGCCGATGGTGCTCGAGGCAACCTGCCGCACCAGGGCCCAGCGTGTGCCGATGGTGGTCGAGGCAAGCGCCCGCACCAGGGCCCAGCGTGTGCCGATGGTGGTCGAGGCAACCGCCCGCACCAGGGCCCAGCGTGTGCCGATGGTGGTCGAGGCAACCGCCCGCACCCGGGCCCAGCGTGTGCCGATGGTGGTCGAGGCAACCTGCCGCACCAGGTCCCAGCGTGTGCCGATGGTGCTCGAGGCAACCGACCGCACCAGGGCGGAGCGTGTGCCGATGGTGGTCGAGGCAAGCGCCCGCACCAGGGCCCAGCGTGTGCCGATGGTGGTCGAGGCAACCTGCCGCACCAGGGCCCAACGTGTGCCGATGGTGCTCGGGGCAACCGACCGCACCAGGGTCGAGCGTGTGCCGATGGTGCTCGAGGCAAGCTGCCGCACCAGGGCCCAGCGTGTGCCGATGGTGGTCGAGGCAACCGCCCGCACCAGGGCCCAGCTTGTGCCGATGGTGATCGAGGCAACCTGCCGCACCAGGGCCCAGCGTGTGCCGATGGTGGTCGAGGGAACCTGCCGCACCAGGGCCCAGCGTGTGCCGATGGTGGTCGAGGCAAGCGCCCGCACCAGGGCCCAGCGTGTGCCGATGGTGGTCGAGGCAACCGACCGCACCAGGGCCCAGCGTGTGCCGATGGTGCTCGAGGCAACCTGCCGCACCAGGGCCCAGCGTGTGCCGATGGTGGTCGAGGCAAGCGCCCACACCAGGGCCCAGCGTGTGCCGATGGTGGTCGAGGCAACCTGCCGCACCAGGGCCCAGCGTGTGCCGATGGTGCTCGAGGCAACCGACCGCACCAGGGCCGAGCGTGTGCCG
>NW_028323043.1:1450650-1453150 GCF_047325235.1 Durio zibethinus | reverse complement strand
CAACCGCCCGCACCAGGGCCCAGCGTGTGCCGATGGTGGTCGAGCCAGGAGCCCGCACCAAGGGCCGGCTTGTGCCGATGGTGTTCGGGGCAAGCGCCCGCACCAGGGCCCAGCGTGTGCCGATGGTGCTGGGGGCAAACGCCCGCCCCAGGGCCCAGCGTGTGCCGATGGTTATCGGGGCAACCGGCCGCACCAGGGCCCAGGGTCTGCCGATGGTGCTCGAGGCAACCGCCCGCACCAAGGCTCAGCATGTGCCGATTGTGATCGAGGCAACAACCCACACCAGGGCCCAGCTTGTGCCGATGGCGGTCGAGGCAAGTGCCCGTACCGAAGGGCAGCCTATGCCGATGATGGTCGATGCATGTGCCATCACCATGCGTCATCATGTGCCATTGATGGTCGAGGCCTTGGCCGAAGTTCGATTTTGAGCCACGGTGCCCATGCTTGGCTCCAGCATGTGCTGGTGCCGCATTTTTTTCACTCGGGACAGCATCGCCGGAGCATCGCCGGAGCATCGCCGGAGTACCGCCGGAGAACCTGACCGGCGGCATTGGGGTTCCGGCGATTGGGAGGGGGGCCGGGGGGGTGTGCGCACATGATGTGCGATGGGTGCTGGTACTTGGCCTTGTGTTGGCCCCCTATCCCTCATCAAACCTCTGAGAATTCACACCCCCTTAAAGAGCATTTGAGATTTTACAGGTTTGCTACCAGTAGCCGTTAAAGTGTCTGAAATGGGGACACTTTTTTCAAACGGTCACAAAATCTTCTCTACTTCGAGTTTTTAGCTGAATTTTTTTGTGCATGCCAACAAAAATAGAAGGATCATGCCTACAAAATTTGGGGCCAAAAATCCTTATAAAAAAATTTTAAAAAATCCCGAACCGCAAAAAGTTTCGAAAATCGTGAAAAATAGAAAACGAGTCATCTTCCAACGAAACTTCACGTGAAGGCTTAGGGGACCATTGTATGAATTTACAAGCCATAAAAATGGCATTGGCACGGCAGAAATTTGAAGATGTGCCTAAACCCACCAGGGCCCAGCGTGTGCCGATGGTGCTCGAGGCAACCGCCCGCACCAGGGCCCAGCGTGTGCCGATGGTGCCCGAGGCAAGCGCCCGCACCAGGGCCCAGCGTGTGCCGATGGTGGTCGAGGCAACCGCCCGCACCAGGGCCGATAGTGTGCCGATGGTGCTCGAGGCAACCTGTCGCACCAGGGCCCAGCGTGTGCCGATGGTGATCGAGGCAACCTGCCGCACCAGGGCCCAGCGTGTGCCGATGGTGGTCGAGGCAAGCGCCCGCACCAGCGCCCAGCGTGTGCCGATGGTGCTCGAGGCAACCGACCGCACCAGGGCCCAGCGTGTGCCGATGGTGCTCGAGGCAACCTGCCGCACCAGGGCCCAGCGTGTGCCGATGGTGGTCGAGGCAAGCGCCCGCACCAGGGCCCAGCGTGTGCCGATGGTGGTCGAGGCAACCGCCCGCACCAGGGCCCAGCGTGTGCCGATGGTGCTCGAGGCAACCTGCCGCACCAGGGCCGAGCGTGTGCCGATGGTGGTCGAGGCAAACGCCCGCACCAGGGCCCAGCGTGTGCCGATGGTGGTCGAGGCAACCTGCCGCACCAGGGCCCAGCGTGTGCCGATGGTGCTCGAGGCAACCGACCGCACCAGGGCCGAGCGTGTGCCGATGGTGCTCGAGGCAAGCGCCCGCACCAGGGCCCAGCGTGTGCCGATGGTGCTCGAGGCAACCGACCGCACCAGGGCCGAGCGTGTGCCGATGGTGGTCGAGGCAAGCGCCCTCACCAGGGCCCAGCGTGTGCCGATGGTGGTCGAGGCAACCTGCCGCACCAGGGCCCAGCGTGTGCCGATGGTGCTCGAGGCAACCGACCGCACCAGGGCCGAGCGTGTGCCGATGGTGCTCGAGGCAAGCGCCCGCACCAGGGCCCAGCGTGTGCCGATGGTGGTCGAGGCAACCTGCCGCACCAGGGCCCAGCGTGTGCCGATGGTGCTCGAGGCAACCTGCCGCACCAGGGCCCAGCGTGTGCCGATGGTGGTCGAGGCAAGCGCCCGCACCAGGGCCCAGCGTGTGCCGATGGTGGTCGAGGCAACCGCCCGCACCAGGGCCCAGTGTGTGCCGATGGTGGTCGAGGCAACCGCCCGCACCCGGGCCCAGCGTGTGCCGATGGTGGTCGAGGCAACCTGCCGCACCAGGTCCCAGCGTGTGCCGATGGTGCTCGAGGCAACCGACCGCACCAGGGCGGAGCGTGTGCCGATGGTGGTCGAGGCAAGCGCCCGCACCAGGGCCCAGCGTGTGCCGATGGTGGTCGAGGCAACCTGCCGCACCAGGGCCCAACGTGTGCCGATGGTGCTCGGGGCAACCGACCGCACCAGGGTCGAGCGTGTGCCGATGGTGCTCGAGGCAAGCTGCCGCACCAGGGCCCAGCGTGTGCCGATGGTGGTCGAGGCAACCGCCCGCACCAGGGCCCAGCTTGTGCCGATGGTGATCG
>NW_028323043.1:1438150-1440650 GCF_047325235.1 Durio zibethinus | reverse complement strand
CACCAAGGGCCGGCTTGTGCCGATGGTGTTCGAGGCAACCGCCCGCACCAGGGCCCAGCGTGTGCCGATGGTGGTCGAGGCAACCGCCAGCACCAGGGCCCAGCGTGTGCCGATGGTGGTCGAGGCAAGCGCCCGCACCAGGGCCCAGCGTGTGCCGATGGTGGTCGAGGCAAGCGCCCTCACCAAGGCCGAGCGTGTGCCGATGGTGGTCGAGGCAACCGCCCGCACCAGGGCCCAGCGTGTGCCGATGGTGGTCGAGGCAAGCGCCCGCACCAAGGCCGAGCGTGTGCCGATGGTGGTCGAGGCAAGCGCCCGCACCAGGGCCCAGCGTGTGCCGATGGTGGTCGAGGCAAGCGCCCTCACCAAGGCCGAGCGTGTGCCGATGGTGGTCGAGGCAACCGGCCGCACCAAGGGCCGGCGTGTGCCGATGGTGTTCGAGGCAACCGCCCGCACCAGGGCCCAGCGTGTGCCGATGGTGGTCGAGCCAGGAGCCCGCACCAAGGGCCGGCTTGTGCCGATGGTGTTCGGGGCAAGCGCCCGCACCAGGGCCCAGCGTGTGCCGATGGTGCTGGGGGCAAACGCCCGCCCCAGGGCCCAGCGTGTGCCGATGGTTATCGGGGCAACCGGCCGCACCAGGGCCCAGGGTCTGCCGATGGTGCTCGAGGCAACCGCCCGCACCAAGGCTCAGCATGTGCCGATTGTGATCGAGGCAACAACCCACACCAGGGCCCAGCTTGTGCCGATGGCGGTCGAGGCAAGTGCCCGTACCGAAGGGCAGCCTATGCCGATGATGGTCGATGCATGTGCCATCACCATGCGTCATCATGTGCCATTGATGGTCGAGGCCTTGGCCGAAGTTCGATTTTGAGCCACGGTGCCCATGCTTGGCTCCAGCATGTGCTGGTGCCGCATTTTTTTCACTCGGGACAGCATCGCCGGAGCATCGCCGGAGTACCGCCGGAGAACCTGACCGGCGGCATTGGGGTTCCGGCGATTGGGAGGGGGGCCGGGGGGGTGTGCGCACATGATGTGCGATGGGTGCTGGTACTTGGCCTTGTGTTGGCCCCCTATCCCTCATCAAACCTCTGAGAATTCACACCCCCTTAAAGAGCATTTGAGATTTTACAGGTTTGCTACCAGTAGCCGTTAAAGTGTCTGAAATGGGGACACTTTTTTCAAACGGTCACAAAATCTTCTCTACTTCGAGTTTTTAGCTGAATTTTTTTGTGCATGCCAACAAAAATAGAAGGATCATGCCTACAAAATTTGGGGCCAAAAATCCTTATAAAAAAATTTTAAAAAATCCCGAACCGCAAAAAGTTTCGAAAATCGTGAAAAATAGAAAACGAGTCATCTTCCAACGAAACTTCACGTGAAGGCTTAGGGGACCATTGTATGAATTTACAAGCCATAAAAATGGCATTGGCACGGCAGAAATTTGAAGATGTGCCTAAACCCACCAGGGCCCAGCGTGTGCCGATGGTGCTCGAGGCAACCGCCCGCACCAGGGCCCAGCGTGTGCCGATGGTGCCCGAGGCAAGCGCCCGCACCAGGGCCCAGCGTGTGCCGATGGTGGTCGAGGCAACCGCCCGCACCAGGGCCGATAGTGTGCCGATGGTGCTCGAGGCAACCTGTCGCACCAGGGCCCAGCGTGTGCCGATGGTGATCGAGGCAACCTGCCGCACCAGGGCCCAGCGTGTGCCGATGGTGGTCGAGGCAAGCGCCCGCACCAGCGCCCAGCGTGTGCCGATGGTGCTCGAGGCAACCGACCGCACCAGGGCCCAGCGTGTGCCGATGGTGCTCGAGGCAACCTGCCGCACCAGGGCCCAGCGTGTGCCGATGGTGGTCGAGGCAAGCGCCCGCACCAGGGCCCAGCGTGTGCCGATGGTGGTCGAGGCAACCGCCCGCACCAGGGCCCAGCGTGTGCCGATGGTGCTCGAGGCAACCTGCCGCACCAGGG
Organism: Durio zibethinus; assembly: GCF_047325235.1. Classification (NCBI taxonomy): domain Eukaryota; kingdom Viridiplantae; phylum Streptophyta; class Magnoliopsida; order Malvales; family Malvaceae; genus Durio; species Durio zibethinus. The sequence continues at coordinate 1,438,690 of NW_028323043.1, read as the reverse complement.
CCGAGCGTGTGCCGATGGTGGTCGAGGCAAGCGCCCGCACCAGGGCCCAGCTTGTGCCGATGGTGGTCGAGGCAACCTGCCGCACCAGGGCCCAGCGTGTGCCGATGGTGCTCGAGGCAACCGACCGCACCAGGGCCGAGCGTGTGCCGATGGTGCTCGAGGCAAGCGCCCGCACCAGGGCCCAGCGTGTGCCGATGGTGCTCGAGGCAACCGACCGCACCAGGGCCGAGCGTGTGCCGATGGTGGTCGAGGCAAGCGCCCTCACCAGGGCCCAGCGTGTGCCGATGGTGGTCGAGGCAACCTGCCGCACCAGGGCCCAGCGTGTGCCGATGGTGCTCGAGGCAACCGACCGCACCAGGGCCGAGCGTGTGCCGATGGTGCTCGAGGCAAGCGCCCGCACCAGGGCCCAGCGTGTGCCGATGGTGGTCGAGGCAACCTGCCGCACCAGGGCCCAGCGTGTGCCGATGGTGCTCGAGGCAACCTGCCGCACCAGGGCCCAGCGTGTGCCGATGGTGGTCGAGGCAAGCGCCCGCACCAGGG
>NW_028323043.1:1423150-1428150 GCF_047325235.1 Durio zibethinus | reverse complement strand
TAAAGAGCATTAGAGATTTTACAGATATGCTACCAGTAGACGTTAAAATGTCTGAAACGGGGACACTTTTTCCAAACAAGCAAATCCCACACCGAGGGTGCGCAGGTGCCGATGGTGGTCGAGGCATGTGCCCGCAACAAGGGCCAACGTGAGCCGATGGTGGTCGAGGCAACCGTCCGCACCAGGGCCCAGCGTGTGCCGATGGTGGTCGAGGCAACCGCCCGCACCAGGGCCCAGCGTGTGCCGATGGTGCTCGAGGCAACCGCCCGCACCAAGGGCCGGCTTGTGCCGATGGTGTTCGAGGCAACCGCCCGCACCAGGGCCCAGCGTGTGCCGATGGTGGTCGAGGCAACCGCCAGCACCAGGGCCCAGCGTGTGCCGATGGTGGTCGAGGCAAGCGCCCGCACCAGGGCCCAGCGTGTGCCGATGGTGGTCGAGGCAAGCGCCCTCACCAAGGCCGAGCGTGTGCCGATGGTGGTCGAGGCAACCGCCCGCACCAGGGCCCAGCGTGTGCCGATGGTGGTCGAGGCAAGCGCCCGCACCAAGGCCGAGCGTGTGCCGATGGTGGTCGAGGCAAGCGCCCGCACCAGGGCCCAGCGTGTGCCGATGGTGGTCGAGGCAAGCGCCCTCACCAAGGCCGAGCGTGTGCCGATGGTGGTCGAGGCAACCGGCCGCACCAAGGGCCGGCGTGTGCCGATGGTGTTCGAGGCAACCGCCCGCACCAGGGCCCAGCGTGTGCCGATGGTGGTCGAGCCAGGAGCCCGCACCAAGGGCCGGCTTGTGCCGATGGTGTTCGGGGCAAGCGCCCGCACCAGGGCCCAGCGTGTGCCGATGGTGCTGGGGGCAAACGCCCGCCCCAGGGCCCAGCGTGTGCCGATGGTTATCGGGGCAACCGGCCGCACCAGGGCCCAGGGTCTGCCGATGGTGCTCGAGGCAACCGCCCGCACCAAGGCTCAGCATGTGCCGATTGTGATCGAGGCAACAACCCACACCAGGGCCCAGCTTGTGCCGATGGCGGTCGAGGCAAGTGCCCGTACCGAAGGGCAGCCTATGCCGATGATGGTCGATGCATGTGCCATCACCATGCGTCATCATGTGCCATTGATGGTCGAGGCCTTGGCCGAAGTTCGATTTTGAGCCACGGTGCCCATGCTTGGCTCCAGCATGTGCTGGTGCCGCATTTTTTTCACTCGGGACAGCATCGCCGGAGCATCGCCGGAGCATCGCCGGAGTACCGCCGGAGAACCTGACCGGCGGCATTGGGGTTCCGGCGATTGGGAGGGGGGCCGGGGGGGTGTGCGCACATGATGTGCGATGGGTGCTGGTACTTGGCCTTGTGTTGGCCCCCTATCCCTCATCAAACCTCTGAGAATTCACACCCCCTTAAAGAGCATTTGAGATTTTACAGGTTTGCTACCAGTAGCCGTTAAAGTGTCTGAAATGGGGACACTTTTTTCAAACGGTCACAAAATCTTCTCTACTTCGAGTTTTTAGCTGAATTTTTTTGTGCATGCCAACAAAAATAGAAGGATCATGCCTACAAAATTTGGGGCCAAAAATCCTTATAAAAAAATTTTAAAAAATCCCGAACCGCAAAAAGTTTCGAAAATCGTGAAAAATAGAAAACGAGTCATCTTCCAACGAAACTTCACGTGAAGGCTTAGGGGACCATTGTATGAATTTACAAGCCATAAAAATGGCATTGGCACGGCAGAAATTTGAAGATGTGCCTAAACCCACCAGGGCCCAGCGTGTGCCGATGGTGCTCGAGGCAACCGCCCGCACCAGGGCCCAGCGTGTGCCGATGGTGCCCGAGGCAAGCGCCCGCACCAGGGCCCAGCGTGTGCCGATGGTGGTCGAGGCAACCGCCCGCACCAGGGCCGATAGTGTGCCGATGGTGCTCGAGGCAACCTGTCGCACCAGGGCCCAGCGTGTGCCGATGGTGATCGAGGCAACCTGCCGCACCAGGGCCCAGCGTGTGCCGATGGTGGTCGAGGCAAGCGCCCGCACCAGCGCCCAGCGTGTGCCGATGGTGCTCGAGGCAACCGACCGCACCAGGGCCCAGCGTGTGCCGATGGTGCTCGAGGCAACCTGCCGCACCAGGGCCCAGCGTGTGCCGATGGTGGTCGAGGCAAGCGCCCGCACCAGGGCCCAGCGTGTGCCGATGGTGGTCGAGGCAACCGCCCGCACCAGGGCCCAGCGTGTGCCGATGGTGCTCGAGGCAACCTGCCGCACCAGGGCCGAGCGTGTGCCGATGGTGGTCGAGGCAAGCGCCCGCACCAGGGCCCAGCGTGTGCCGATGGTGGTCGAGGCAACCTGCCGCACCAGGGCCCAGCGTGTGCCGATGGTGCTCGAGGCAACCGACCGCACCAGGGCCGAGCGTGTGCCGATGGTGCTCGAGGCAAGCGCCCGCACCAGGGCCCAGCGTGTGCCGATGGTGCTCGAGGCAACCGACCGCACCAGGGCCGAGCGTGTGCCGATGGTGGTCGAGGCAAGCGCCCTCACCAGGGCCCAGCGTGTGCCGATGGTGGTCGAGGCAACCTGCCGCACCAGGGCCCAGCGTGTGCCGATGGTGCTCGAGGCAACCGACCGCACCAGGGCCGAGCGTGTGCCGATGGTGCTCGAGGCAAGCGCCCGCACCAGGGCCCAGCGTGTGCCGATGGTGGTCGAGGCAACCTGCCGCACCAGGGCCCAGCGTGTGCCGATGGTGCTCGAGGCAACCTGCCGCACCAGGGCCCAGCGTGTGCCGATGGTGGTCGAGGCAAGCGCCCGCACCAGGGCCCAGCGTGTGCCGATGGTGGTCGAGGCAACCGCCCGCACCAGGGCCCAGCGTGTGCCGATGGTGGTCGAGGCAACCGCCCGCACCCGGGCCCAGCGTGTGCCGATGGTGGTCGAGGCAACCTGCCGCACCAGGTCCCAGCGTGTGCCGATGGTGCTCGAGGCAACCGACCGCACCAGGGCGGAGCGTGTGCCGATGGTGGTCGAGGCAAGCGCCCGCACCAGGGCCCAGCGTGTGCCGATGGTGGTCGAGGCAACCTGCCGCACCAGGGCCCAACGTGTGCCGATGGTGCTCGGGGCAACCGACCGCACCAGGGTCGAGCGTGTGCCGATGGTGCTCGAGGCAAGCTGCCGCACCAGGGCCCAGCGTGTGCCGATGGTGGTCGAGGCAACCGCCCGCACCAGGGCCCAGCTTGTGCCGATGGTGATCGAGGCAACCTGCCGCACCAGGGCCCAGCGTGTGCCGATGGTGGTCGAGGGAACCTGCCGCACCAGGGCCCAGCGTGTGCCGATGGTGGTCGAGGCAAGCGCCCGCACCAGGGCCCAGCGTGTGCCGATGGTGGTCGAGGCAACCGACCGCACCAGGGCCCAGCGTGTGCCGATGGTGCTCGAGGCAACCTGCCGCACCAGGGCCCAGCGTGTGCCGATGGTGGTCGAGGCAAGCGCCCACACCAGGGCCCAGCGTGTGCCGATGGTGGTCGAGGCAACCTGCCGCACCAGGGCCCAGCGTGTGCCGATGGTGCTCGAGGCAACCGACCGCACCAGGGCCGAGCGTGTGCCGATGGTGGTCGAGGCAAGCGCCCGCACCAGGGCCCAGCGTGTGCCGATGGTGGTCGAGGCAACCGCCCGCACCAGGGCCCAGCGTGTGCCGATGGTGGTCGAGGCAACCGCCCGCACCAGGGCCCAGCGTGTGCCGATGGTGCTCGAGGCAACCGACCGCACCAGGGCCCAGCGTGTGCCGATGGTGGTCGAGGCAAGCGCCCGCACCAGGGCCCAGCGTGTGCCGATGGTGCTCGAGGCAACCGACCGCACCAGGGCCGAGCGTGTGCCGATGGTGCTCGAGGCAAGCTGCCGCACCAGGGCCCAGCGTGTGCCGATGGTGGTCGAGGCAACCTGCCGCACCAGGGCCCAGCGTGTGCCGATGGTGGTCGAGGCAAGCGCCCGCACCAGGGCCCAACGTGTGCCGATGGTGCTGGGGGCAACCGCCCGCACCAGGGCCCAGCGTGTGCCGATGGTGGTCGAGGCAAGCGCCCGCACCAGTGCCCAGCGTGTGCCGATGGTGGTCGAGGCAAGCGCCCGCACCAGGGCCCAGCTTTTGCCGATGGTGATCGAGGCAACCGGCCGCTCCAGGGCCCAGCGTGTGCCGATGGTTATCGGGGCAACCGGCCGCACCAGGGCCCAGGGTCTGCGGATGGTGCTCGAGGCAACCGCCCGCACCAAGGCTCAGCATGTGCCGCTGGTGATCGAGGCAACAACCCACACCAGGGCCCAGCTTGTGCCGATGGCGGTCGAGGCAAGTGCCCGTACCGAAGGGCAGCCTATGCCGATGATGGTCGATGCATGTGCCATCACCATGCGTCATCATGTGCCATTGATGGTCGAGGCCTTGGCCGAAGTTCGATTTTGAGCCACGGTGCCCATGCTTGGCTCCAGCATGTGCTGGTGCCGCATTTTTTTCACTCGGGACAGCATCGCCGGAGCATCGCCGGAGTACCGCCGGAGAACCTGACCGGCGGCATTGGGGTTCCGGCGATTGGGAGGGGGGCCGGGGGGGTGTGCGCACATGACGTGCGATGGGTGCTGGTGCTTGGCCCTTGTGTTGGCCCCCTATCCCTCATCAAACCTCTGAGAACTCACACCCCCTTAAAGAGCGTTTGAGATTTTACAGGTTTGCTGCCAGTAGCCGTTGAAGTGTCTGAAACGGGGACACTTTTTTCAAACGGTCGCGAAATCTTCTCCGCTTCGAGTTTTTAGCTGAATTTTTTTGTGCATGCCAACAAAAATAGAAGGATCACGTCCACAAAATTTGGGGCCAAAACTCCTCCTAAAAAAATTCTAAAAAATCCCGAACCGCAAAAAGTTTCGAAAATCGTGAAAAATAGAAAACGAGTCATCTTGCAACGAAACTTCACGTGAAGGCTTAGGGGACCATTGTATGAATTTACAAGCCATAAAAATGGCATTGGCACGGCAGAAATTTGAAGATGTGCCTAAACCCACCT
>NW_028323043.1:1410650-1413150 GCF_047325235.1 Durio zibethinus | reverse complement strand
CCCAGCGTGTGCCGATGGTGCTCGAGGCAACCTGCCGCACCAGGGCCCAGCGTGTGCCGATGGTGGTCGAGGCAAGCGCCCGCACCAGGGCCCAGCGTGTGCCGATGGTGGTCGAGGCAACCGCCCGCACCAGGGCCCAGCGTGTGCCGATGGTGCTCGAGGCAACCTGCCGCACCAGGGCCGAGCGTGTGCCGATGGTGGTCGAGGCAAGCGCCCGCACCAGGGCCCAGCGTGTGCCGATGGTGGTCGAGGCAACCTGCCGCACCAGGGCCCAGCGTGTGCCGATGGTGCTCGAGGCAACCGACCGCACCAGGGCCGAGCGTGTGCCGATGGTGCTCGAGGCAAGCGCCCGCACCAGGGCCCAGCGTGTGCCGATGGTGCTCGAGGCAACCGACCGCACCAGGGCCGAGCGTGTGCCGATGGTGGTCGAGGCAAGCGCCCTCACCAGGGCCCAGCGTGTGCCGATGGTGGTCGAGGCAACCTGCCGCACCAGGGCCCAGCGTGTGCCGATGGTGCTCGAGGCAACCGACCGCACCAGGGCCGAGCGTGTGCCGATGGTGCTCGAGGCAAGCGCCCGCACCAGGGCCCAGCGTGTGCCGATGGTGGTCGAGGCAACCTGCCGCACCAGGGCCCAGCGTGTGCCGATGGTGCTCGAGGCAACCTGCCGCACCAGGGCCCAGCGTGTGCCGATGGTGGTCGAGGCAAGCGCCCGCACCAGGGCCCAGCGTGTGCCGATGGTGGTCGAGGCAACCGCCCGCACCAGGGCCCAGCGTGTGCCGATGGTGGTCGAGGCAACCGCCCGCACCCGGGCCCAGCGTGTGCCGATGGTGGTCGAGGCAACCTGCCGCACCAGGTCCCAGCGTGTGCCGATGGTGCTCGAGGCAACCGACCGCACCAGGGCGGAGCGTGTGCCGATGGTGGTCGAGGCAAGCGCCCGCACCAGGGCCCAGCGTGTGCCGATGGTGGTCGAGGCAACCTGCCGCACCAGGGCCCAACGTGTGCCGATGGTGCTCGGGGCAACCGACCGCACCAGGGTCGAGCGTGTGCCGATGGTGCTCGAGGCAAGCTGCCGCACCAGGGCCCAGCGTGTGCCGATGGTGGTCGAGGCAACCGCCCGCACCAGGGCCCAGCTTGTGCCGATGGTGATCGAGGCAACCTGCCGCACCAGGGCCCAGCGTGTGCCGATGGTGGTCGAGGGAACCTGCCGCACCAGGGCCCAGCGTGTGCCGATGGTGGTCGAGGCAAGCGCCCGCACCAGGGCCCAGCGTGTGCCGATGGTGGTCGAGGCAACCGACCGCACCAGGGCCCAGCGTGTGCCGATGGTGCTCGAGGCAACCTGCCGCACCAGGGCCCAGCGTGTGCCGATGGTGGTCGAGGCAAGCGCCCACACCAGGGCCCAGCGTGTGCCGATGGTGGTCGAGGCAACCTGCCGCACCAGGGCCCAGCGTGTGCCGATGGTGCTCGAGGCAACCGACCGCACCAGGGCCGAGCGTGTGCCGATGGTGGTCGAGGCAAGCGCCCGCACCAGGGCCCAGCGTGTGCCGATGGTGGTCGAGGCAACCGCCCGCACCAGGGCCCAGCGTGTGCCGATGGTGGTCGAGGCAACCGCCCGCACCAGGGCCCAGCGTGTGCCGATGGTGCTCGAGGCAACCGACCGCACCAGGGCCCAGCGTGTGCCGATGGTGGTCGAGGCAAGCGCCCGCACCAGGGCCCAGCGTGTGCCGATGGTGCTCGAGGCAACCGACCGCACCAGGGCCGAGCGTGTGCCGATGGTGCTCGAGGCAAGCTGCCGCACCAGGGCCCAGCGTGTGCCGATGGTGGTCGAGGCAACCTGCCGCACCAGGGCCCAGCGTGTGCCGATGGTGGTCGAGGCAAGCGCCCGCACCAGGGCCCAACGTGTGCCGATGGTGCTGGGGGCAACCGCCCGCACCAGGGCCCAGCGTGTGCCGATGGTGGTCGAGGCAAGCGCCCGCACCAGTGCCCAGCGTGTGCCGATGGTGGTCGAGGCAAGCGCCCGCACCAGGGCCCAGCTTTTGCCGATGGTGATCGAGGCAACCGGCCGCTCCAGGGCCCAGCGTGTGCCGATGGTTATCGGGGCAACCGGCCGCACCAGGGCCCAGGGTCTGCGGATGGTGCTCGAGGCAACCGCCCGCACCAAGGCTCAGCATGTGCCGCTGGTGATCGAGGCAACAACCCACACCAGGGCCCAGCTTGTGCCGATGGCGGTCGAGGCAAGTGCCCGTACCGAAGGGCAGCCTATGCCGATGATGGTCGATGCATGTGCCATCACCATGCGTCATCATGTGCCATTGATGGTCGAGGCCTTGGCCGAAGTTCGATTTTGAGCCACGGTGCCCATGCTTGGCTCCAGCATGTGCTGGTGCCGCATTTTTTTCACTCGGGACAGCATCGCCGGAGCATCGCCGGAGTACCGCCGGAGAACCTGACCGGCGGCATTGGGGTTCCGGCGATTGGGAGGGGGGCCGGGGGGGTGTGCGCA
>NW_028323043.1:1398150-1400650 GCF_047325235.1 Durio zibethinus | reverse complement strand
CGCACCAGGGCCCAGCGTGTGCCGATGGTGCCCGAGGCAAGCGCCCGCACCAGGGCCCAGCGTGTGCCGATGGTGGTCGAGGCAACCGCCCGCACCAGGGCCGATAGTGTGCCGATGGTGCTCGAGGCAACCTGTCGCACCAGGGCCCAGCGTGTGCCGATGGTGATCGAGGCAACCTGCCGCACCAGGGCCCAGCGTGTGCCGATGGTGGTCGAGGCAAGCGCCCGCACCAGCGCCCAGCGTGTGCCGATGGTGCTCGAGGCAACCGACCGCACCAGGGCCCAGCGTGTGCCGATGGTGCTCGAGGCAACCTGCCGCACCAGGGCCCAGCGTGTGCCGATGGTGGTCGAGGCAAGCGCCCGCACCAGGGCCCAGCGTGTGCCGATGGTGGTCGAGGCAACCGCCCGCACCAGGGCCCAGCGTGTGCCGATGGTGCTCGAGGCAACCTGCCGCACCAGGGCCGAGCGTGTGCCGATGGTGGTCGAGGCAAGCGCCCGCACCAGGGCCCAGCGTGTGCCGATGGTGGTCGAGGCAACCTGCCGCACCAGGGCCCAGCGTGTGCCGATGGTGCTCGAGGCAACCGACCGCACCAGGGCCGAGCGTGTGCCGATGGTGCTCGAGGCAAGCGCCCGCACCAGGGCCCAGCGTGTGCCGATGGTGCTCGAGGCAACCGACCGCACCAGGGCCGAGCGTGTGCCGATGGTGGTCGAGGCAAGCGCCCTCACCAGGGCCCAGCGTGTGCCGATGGTGGTCGAGGCAACCTGCCGCACCAGGGCCCAGCGTGTGCCGATGGTGCTCGAGGCAACCGACCGCACCAGGGCCGAGCGTGTGCCGATGGTGCTCGAGGCAAGCGCCCGCACCAGGGCCCAGCGTGTGCCGATGGTGGTCGAGGCAACCTGCCGCACCAGGGCCCAGCGTGTGCCGATGGTGCTCGAGGCAACCTGCCGCACCAGGGCCCAGCGTGTGCCGATGGTGGTCGAGGCAAGCGCCCGCACCAGGGCCCAGCGTGTGCCGATGGTGGTCGAGGCAACCGCCCGCACCAGGGCCCAGCGTGTGCCGATGGTGGTCGAGGCAACCGCCCGCACCCGGGCCCAGCGTGTGCCGATGGTGGTCGAGGCAACCTGCCGCACCAGGTCCCAGCGTGTGCCGATGGTGCTCGAGGCAACCGACCGCACCAGGGCGGAGCGTGTGCCGATGGTGGTCGAGGCAAGCGCCCGCACCAGGGCCCAGCGTGTGCCGATGGTGGTCGAGGCAACCTGCCGCACCAGGGCCCAACGTGTGCCGATGGTGCTCGGGGCAACCGACCGCACCAGGGTCGAGCGTGTGCCGATGGTGCTCGAGGCAAGCTGCCGCACCAGGGCCCAGCGTGTGCCGATGGTGGTCGAGGCAACCGCCCGCACCAGGGCCCAGCTTGTGCCGATGGTGATCGAGGCAACCTGCCGCACCAGGGCCCAGCGTGTGCCGATGGTGGTCGAGGGAACCTGCCGCACCAGGGCCCAGCGTGTGCCGATGGTGGTCGAGGCAAGCGCCCGCACCAGGGCCCAGCGTGTGCCGATGGTGGTCGAGGCAACCGACCGCACCAGGGCCCAGCGTGTGCCGATGGTGCTCGAGGCAACCTGCCGCACCAGGGCCCAGCGTGTGCCGATGGTGGTCGAGGCAAGCGCCCACACCAGGGCCCAGCGTGTGCCGATGGTGGTCGAGGCAACCTGCCGCACCAGGGCCCAGCGTGTGCCGATGGTGCTCGAGGCAACCGACCGCACCAGGGCCGAGCGTGTGCCGATGGTGGTCGAGGCAAGCGCCCGCACCAGGGCCCAGCGTGTGCCGATGGTGGTCGAGGCAACCGCCCGCACCAGGGCCCAGCGTGTGCCGATGGTGGTCGAGGCAACCGCCCGCACCAGGGCCCAGCGTGTGCCGATGGTGCTCGAGGCAACCGACCGCACCAGGGCCCAGCGTGTGCCGATGGTGGTCGAGGCAAGCGCCCGCACCAGGGCCCAGCGTGTGCCGATGGTGCTCGAGGCAACCGACCGCACCAGGGCCGAGCGTGTGCCGATGGTGCTCGAGGCAAGCTGCCGCACCAGGGCCCAGCGTGTGCCGATGGTGGTCGAGGCAACCTGCCGCACCAGGGCCCAGCGTGTGCCGATGGTGGTCGAGGCAAGCGCCCGCACCAGGGCCCAACGTGTGCCGATGGTGCTGGGGGCAACCGCCCGCACCAGGGCCCAGCGTGTGCCGATGGTGGTCGAGGCAAGCGCCCGCACCAGTGCCCAGCGTGTGCCGATGGTGGTCGAGGCAAGCGCCCGCACCAGGGCCCAGCTTTTGCCGATGGTGATCGAGGCAACCGGCCGCTCCAGGGCCCAGCGTGTGCCGATGGTTATCGGGGCAACCGGCCGCACCAGGGCCCAGGGTCTGCGGATGGTGCTCGAGGCAACCGCCCGCACCAAGGCTCAGCATGTGCCGCTGGTGATCGAGGCAACAACCCACACCAGGGCCCAGCTTGTGCCGA
>NW_028323043.1:1385650-1388150 GCF_047325235.1 Durio zibethinus | reverse complement strand
CCCTCATCAAACCTCTGAGAATTCACACCCCCTTAAAGAGCATTTGAGATTTTACAGGTTTGCTACCAGTAGCCGTTAAAGTGTCTGAAATGGGGACACTTTTTTCAAACGGTCACAAAATCTTCTCTACTTCGAGTTTTTAGCTGAATTTTTTTGTGCATGCCAACAAAAATAGAAGGATCATGCCTACAAAATTTGGGGCCAAAAATCCTTATAAAAAAATTTTAAAAAATCCCGAACCGCAAAAAGTTTCGAAAATCGTGAAAAATAGAAAACGAGTCATCTTCCAACGAAACTTCACGTGAAGGCTTAGGGGACCATTGTATGAATTTACAAGCCATAAAAATGGCATTGGCACGGCAGAAATTTGAAGATGTGCCTAAACCCACCAGGGCCCAGCGTGTGCCGATGGTGCTCGAGGCAACCGCCCGCACCAGGGCCCAGCGTGTGCCGATGGTGCCCGAGGCAAGCGCCCGCACCAGGGCCCAGCGTGTGCCGATGGTGGTCGAGGCAACCGCCCGCACCAGGGCCGATAGTGTGCCGATGGTGCTCGAGGCAACCTGTCGCACCAGGGCCCAGCGTGTGCCGATGGTGATCGAGGCAACCTGCCGCACCAGGGCCCAGCGTGTGCCGATGGTGGTCGAGGCAAGCGCCCGCACCAGCGCCCAGCGTGTGCCGATGGTGCTCGAGGCAACCGACCGCACCAGGGCCCAGCGTGTGCCGATGGTGCTCGAGGCAACCTGCCGCACCAGGGCCCAGCGTGTGCCGATGGTGGTCGAGGCAAGCGCCCGCACCAGGGCCCAGCGTGTGCCGATGGTGGTCGAGGCAACCGCCCGCACCAGGGCCCAGCGTGTGCCGATGGTGCTCGAGGCAACCTGCCGCACCAGGGCCGAGCGTGTGCCGATGGTGGTCGAGGCAAGCGCCCGCACCAGGGCCCAGCTTGTGCCGATGGTGGTCGAGGCAACCTGCCGCACCAGGGCCCAGCGTGTGCCGATGGTGCTCGAGGCAACCGACCGCACCAGGGCCGAGCGTGTGCCGATGGTGCTCGAGGCAAGCGCCCGCACCAGGGCCCAGCGTGTGCCGATGGTGCTCGAGGCAACCGACCGCACCAGGGCCGAGCGTGTGCCGATGGTGGTCGAGGCAAGCGCCCTCACCAGGGCCCAGCGTGTGCCGATGGTGGTCGAGGCAACCTGCCGCACCAGGGCCCAGCGTGTGCCGATGGTGCTCGAGGCAACCGACCGCACCAGGGCCGAGCGTGTGCCGATGGTGCTCGAGGCAAGCGCCCGCACCAGGGCCCAGCGTGTGCCGATGGTGGTCGAGGCAACCTGCCGCACCAGGGCCCAGCGTGTGCCGATGGTGCTCGAGGCAACCTGCCGCACCAGGGCCCAGCGTGTGCCGATGGTGGTCGAGGCAAGCGCCCGCACCAGGGCCCAGCGTGTGCCGATGGTGGTCGAGGCAACCGCCCGCACCAGGGCCCAGCGTGTGCCGATGGTGGTCGAGGCAACCGCCCGCACCCGGGCCCAGCGTGTGCCGATGGTGGTCGAGGCAACCTGCCGCACCAGGTCCCAGCGTGTGCCGATGGTGCTCGAGGCAACCGACCGCACCAGGGCGGAGCGTGTGCCGATGGTGGTCGAGGCAAGCGCCCGCACCAGGGCCCAGCGTGTGCCGATGGTGGTCGAGGCAACCTGCCGCACCAGGGCCCAACGTGTGCCGATGGTGCTCGGGGCAACCGACCGCACCAGGGTCGAGCGTGTGCCGATGGTGCTCGAGGCAAGCTGCCGCACCAGGGCCCAGCGTGTGCCGATGGTGGTCGAGGCAACCGCCCGCACCAGGGCCCAGCTTGTGCCGATGGTGATCGAGGCAACCTGCCGCACCAGGGCCCAGCGTGTGCCGATGGTGGTCGAGGGAACCTGCCGCACCAGGGCCCAGCGTGTGCCGATGGTGGTCGAGGCAAGCGCCCGCACCAGGGCCCAGCGTGTGCCGATGGTGGTCGAGGCAACCGACCGCACCAGGGCCCAGCGTGTGCCGATGGTGCTCGAGGCAACCTGCCGCACCAGGGCCCAGCGTGTGCCGATGGTGGTCGAGGCAAGCGCCCACACCAGGGCCCAGCGTGTGCCGATGGTGGTCGAGGCAACCTGCCGCACCAGGGCCCAGCGTGTGCCGATGGTGCTCGAGGCAACCGACCGCACCAGGGCCGAGCGTGTGCCGATGGTGGTCGAGGCAAGCGCCCGCACCAGGGCCCAGCGTGTGCCGATGGTGGTCGAGGCAACCGCCCGCACCAGGGCCCAGCGTGTGCCGATGGTGGTCGAGGCAACCGCCCGCACCAGGGCCCAGCGTGTGCCGATGGTGCTCGAGGCAACCGACCGCACCAGGGCCCAGCGTGTGCCGATGGTGGTCGAGGCAAGCGCCCGCACCAGGGCCCAGCGTGTGCCGATGGTGCTCGAGGCAACCGACCGCACCAGGGCCGAGCGTGTGCCGATGGTGCTCGAGGCAAGCTGCC
>NW_028323043.1:1373150-1375650 GCF_047325235.1 Durio zibethinus | reverse complement strand
TGTGCCATCACCATGCGTCATCATGTGCCATTGATGGTCGAGGCCTTGGCCGAAGTTCGATTTTGAGCCACGGTGCCCATGCTTGGCTCCAGCATGTGCTGGTGCCGCATTTTTTTCACTCGGGACAGCATCGCCGGAGCATCGCCGGAGCATCGCCGGAGTACCGCCGGAGAACCTGACCGGCGGCATTGGGGTTCCGGCGATTGGGAGGGGGGCCGGGGGGGTGTGCGCACATGATGTGCGATGGGTGCTGGTACTTGGCCTTGTGTTGGCCCCCTATCCCTCATCAAACCTCTGAGAATTCACACCCCCTTAAAGAGCATTTGAGATTTTACAGGTTTGCTACCAGTAGCCGTTAAAGTGTCTGAAATGGGGACACTTTTTTCAAACGGTCACAAAATCTTCTCTACTTCGAGTTTTTAGCTGAATTTTTTTGTGCATGCCAACAAAAATAGAAGGATCATGCCTACAAAATTTGGGGCCAAAAATCCTTATAAAAAAATTTTAAAAAATCCCGAACCGCAAAAAGTTTCGAAAATCGTGAAAAATAGAAAACGAGTCATCTTCCAACGAAACTTCACGTGAAGGCTTAGGGGACCATTGTATGAATTTACAAGCCATAAAAATGGCATTGGCACGGCAGAAATTTGAAGATGTGCCTAAACCCACCAGGGCCCAGCGTGTGCCGATGGTGCTCGAGGCAACCGCCCGCACCAGGGCCCAGCGTGTGCCGATGGTGCCCGAGGCAAGCGCCCGCACCAGGGCCCAGCGTGTGCCGATGGTGGTCGAGGCAACCGCCCGCACCAGGGCCGATAGTGTGCCGATGGTGCTCGAGGCAACCTGTCGCACCAGGGCCCAGCGTGTGCCGATGGTGATCGAGGCAACCTGCCGCACCAGGGCCCAGCGTGTGCCGATGGTGGTCGAGGCAAGCGCCCGCACCAGCGCCCAGCGTGTGCCGATGGTGCTCGAGGCAACCGACCGCACCAGGGCCCAGCGTGTGCCGATGGTGCTCGAGGCAACCTGCCGCACCAGGGCCCAGCGTGTGCCGATGGTGGTCGAGGCAAGCGCCCGCACCAGGGCCCAGCGTGTGCCGATGGTGGTCGAGGCAACCGCCCGCACCAGGGCCCAGCGTGTGCCGATGGTGCTCGAGGCAACCTGCCGCACCAGGGCCGAGCGTGTGCCGATGGTGGTCGAGGCAAGCGCCCGCACCAGGGCCCAGCGTGTGCCGATGGTGGTCGAGGCAACCTGCCGCACCAGGGCCCAGCGTGTGCCGATGGTGCTCGAGGCAACCGACCGCACCAGGGCCGAGCGTGTGCCGATGGTGCTCGAGGCAAGCGCCCGCACCAGGGCCCAGCGTGTGCCGATGGTGCTCGAGGCAACCGACCGCACCAGGGCCGAGCGTGTGCCGATGGTGGTCGAGGCAAGCGCCCTCACCAGGGCCCAGCGTGTGCCGATGGTGGTCGAGGCAACCTGCCGCACCAGGGCCCAGCGTGTGCCGATGGTGCTCGAGGCAACCGACCGCACCAGGGCCGAGCGTGTGCCGATGGTGCTCGAGGCAAGCGCCCGCACCAGGGCCCAGCGTGTGCCGATGGTGGTCGAGGCAACCTGCCGCACCAGGGCCCAGCGTGTGCCGATGGTGCTCGAGGCAACCTGCCGCACCAGGGCCCAGCGTGTGCCGATGGTGGTCGAGGCAAGCGCCCGCACCAGGGCCCAGCGTGTGCCGATGGTGGTCGAGGCAACCGCCCGCACCAGGGCCCAGCGTGTGCCGATGGTGGTCGAGGCAACCGCCCGCACCCGGGCCCAGCGTGTGCCGATGGTGGTCGAGGCAACCTGCCGCACCAGGTCCCAGCGTGTGCCGATGGTGCTCGAGGCAACCGACCGCACCAGGGCGGAGCGTGTGCCGATGGTGGTCGAGGCAAGCGCCCGCACCAGGGCCCAGCGTGTGCCGATGGTGGTCGAGGCAACCTGCCGCACCAGGGCCCAACGTGTGCCGATGGTGCTCGGGGCAACCGACCGCACCAGGGTCGAGCGTGTGCCGATGGTGCTCGAGGCAAGCTGCCGCACCAGGGCCCAGCGTGTGCCGATGGTGGTCGAGGCAACCGCCCGCACCAGGGCCCAGCTTGTGCCGATGGTGATCGAGGCAACCTGCCGCACCAGGGCCCAGCGTGTGCCGATGGTGGTCGAGGGAACCTGCCGCACCAGGGCCCAGCGTGTGCCGATGGTGGTCGAGGCAAGCGCCCGCACCAGGGCCCAGCGTGTGCCGATGGTGGTCGAGGCAACCGACCGCACCAGGGCCCAGCGTGTGCCGATGGTGCTCGAGGCAACCTGCCGCACCAGGGCCCAGCGTGTGCCGATGGTGGTCGAGGCAAGCGCCCACACCAGGGCCCAGCGTGTGCCGATGGTGGTCGAGGCAACCTGCCGCACCAGGGCCCAGCGTGTGCCGATGGTGCTCGAGGCAACCGACCGCACCAGGGCCGAGCGTGTGCCGATGGTGGTCGAG
>NW_028323043.1:1360650-1363150 GCF_047325235.1 Durio zibethinus | reverse complement strand
CCAAGGCCGAGCGTGTGCCGATGGTGGTCGAGGCAACCGGCCGCACCAAGGGCCGGCGTGTGCCGATGGTGTTCGAGGCAACCGCCCGCACCAGGGCCCAGCGTGTGCCGATGGTGGTCGAGCCAGGAGCCCGCACCAAGGGCCGGCTTGTGCCGATGGTGTTCGGGGCAAGCGCCCGCACCAGGGCCCAGCGTGTGCCGATGGTGCTGGGGGCAAACGCCCGCCCCAGGGCCCAGCGTGTGCCGATGGTTATCGGGGCAACCGGCCGCACCAGGGCCCAGGGTCTGCCGATGGTGCTCGAGGCAACCGCCCGCACCAAGGCTCAGCATGTGCCGATTGTGATCGAGGCAACAACCCACACCAGGGCCCAGCTTGTGCCGATGGCGGTCGAGGCAAGTGCCCGTACCGAAGGGCAGCCTATGCCGATGATGGTCGATGCATGTGCCATCACCATGCGTCATCATGTGCCATTGATGGTCGAGGCCTTGGCCGAAGTTCGATTTTGAGCCACGGTGCCCATGCTTGGCTCCAGCATGTGCTGGTGCCGCATTTTTTTCACTCGGGACAGCATCGCCGGAGCATCGCCGGAGCATCGCCGGAGTACCGCCGGAGAACCTGACCGGCGGCATTGGGGTTCCGGCGATTGGGAGGGGGGCCGGGGGGGTGTGCGCACATGATGTGCGATGGGTGCTGGTACTTGGCCTTGTGTTGGCCCCCTATCCCTCATCAAACCTCTGAGAATTCACACCCCCTTAAAGAGCATTTGAGATTTTACAGGTTTGCTACCAGTAGCCGTTAAAGTGTCTGAAATGGGGACACTTTTTTCAAACGGTCACAAAATCTTCTCTACTTCGAGTTTTTAGCTGAATTTTTTTGTGCATGCCAACAAAAATAGAAGGATCATGCCTACAAAATTTGGGGCCAAAAATCCTTATAAAAAAATTTTAAAAAATCCCGAACCGCAAAAAGTTTCGAAAATCGTGAAAAATAGAAAACGAGTCATCTTCCAACGAAACTTCACGTGAAGGCTTAGGGGACCATTGTATGAATTTACAAGCCATAAAAATGGCATTGGCACGGCAGAAATTTGAAGATGTGCCTAAACCCACCAGGGCCCAGCGTGTGCCGATGGTGCTCGAGGCAACCGCCCGCACCAGGGCCCAGCGTGTGCCGATGGTGCCCGAGGCAAGCGCCCGCACCAGGGCCCAGCGTGTGCCGATGGTGGTCGAGGCAACCGCCCGCACCAGGGCCGATAGTGTGCCGATGGTGCTCGAGGCAACCTGTCGCACCAGGGCCCAGCGTGTGCCGATGGTGATCGAGGCAACCTGCCGCACCAGGGCCCAGCGTGTGCCGATGGTGGTCGAGGCAAGCGCCCGCACCAGCGCCCAGCGTGTGCCGATGGTGCTCGAGGCAACCGACCGCACCAGGGCCCAGCGTGTGCCGATGGTGCTCGAGGCAACCTGCCGCACCAGGGCCCAGCGTGTGCCGATGGTGGTCGAGGCAAGCGCCCGCACCAGGGCCCAGCGTGTGCCGATGGTGGTCGAGGCAACCGCCCGCACCAGGGCCCAGCGTGTGCCGATGGTGCTCGAGGCAACCTGCCGCACCAGGGCCGAGCGTGTGCCGATGGTGGTCGAGGCAAGCGCCCGCACCAGGGCCCAGCGTGTGCCGATGGTGGTCGAGGCAACCTGCCGCACCAGGGCCCAGCGTGTGCCGATGGTGCTCGAGGCAACCGACCGCACCAGGGCCGAGCGTGTGCCGATGGTGCTCGAGGCAAGCGCCCGCACCAGGGCCCAGCGTGTGCCGATGGTGCTCGAGGCAACCGACCGCACCAGGGCCGAGCGTGTGCCGATGGTGGTCGAGGCAAGCGCCCTCACCAGGGCCCAGCGTGTGCCGATGGTGGTCGAGGCAACCTGCCGCACCAGGGCCCAGCGTGTGCCGATGGTGCTCGAGGCAACCGACCGCACCAGGGCCGAGCGTGTGCCGATGGTGCTCGAGGCAAGCGCCCGCACCAGGGCCCAGCGTGTGCCGATGGTGGTCGAGGCAACCTGCCGCACCAGGGCCCAGCGTGTGCCGATGGTGCTCGAGGCAACCTGCCGCACCAGGGCCCAGCGTGTGCCGATGGTGGTCGAGGCAAGCGCCCGCACCAGGGCCCAGCGTGTGCCGATGGTGGTCGAGGCAACCGCCCGCACCAGGGCCCAGTGTGTGCCGATGGTGGTCGAGGCAACCGCCCGCACCCGGGCCCAGCGTGTGCCGATGGTGGTCGAGGCAACCTGCCGCACCAGGTCCCAGCGTGTGCCGATGGTGCTCGAGGCAACCGACCGCACCAGGGCGGAGCGTGTGCCGATGGTGGTCGAGGCAAGCGCCCGCACCAGGGCCCAGCGTGTGCCGATGGTGGTCGAGGCAACCTGCCGCACCAGGGCCCAACGTGTGCCGATGGTGCTCGGGGCAACCGACCGCACCAGGGTCGAGCGTGTGCCGATGGTGCTCGAGGCAAGCTGCC
>NW_028323043.1:1345650-1350650 GCF_047325235.1 Durio zibethinus | reverse complement strand
GCGTGTGCCGATGGTGGTCGAGGCAACCGCCCGCACCAGGGCCCAGCGTGTGCCGATGGTGCTCGAGGCAACCGCCCGCACCAAGGGCCGGCTTGTGCCGATGGTGTTCGAGGCAACCGCCCGCACCAGGGCCCAGCGTGTGCCGATGGTGGTCGAGGCAACCGCCAGCACCAGGGCCCAGCGTGTGCCGATGGTGGTCGAGGCAAGCGCCCGCACCAGGGCCCAGCGTGTGCCGATGGTGGTCGAGGCAAGCGCCCTCACCAAGGCCGAGCGTGTGCCGATGGTGGTCGAGGCAACCGCCCGCACCAGGGCCCAGCGTGTGCCGATGGTGGTCGAGGCAAGCGCCCGCACCAAGGCCGAGCGTGTGCCGATGGTGGTCGAGGCAAGCGCCCGCACCAGGGCCCAGCGTGTGCCGATGGTGGTCGAGGCAAGCGCCCTCACCAAGGCCGAGCGTGTGCCGATGGTGGTCGAGGCAACCGGCCGCACCAAGGGCCGGCGTGTGCCGATGGTGTTCGAGGCAACCGCCCGCACCAGGGCCCAGCGTGTGCCGATGGTGGTCGAGCCAGGAGCCCGCACCAAGGGCCGGCTTGTGCCGATGGTGTTCGGGGCAAGCGCCCGCACCAGGGCCCAGCGTGTGCCGATGGTGCTGGGGGCAAACGCCCGCCCCAGGGCCCAGCGTGTGCCGATGGTTATCGGGGCAACCGGCCGCACCAGGGCCCAGGGTCTGCCGATGGTGCTCGAGGCAACCGCCCGCACCAAGGCTCAGCATGTGCCGATTGTGATCGAGGCAACAACCCACACCAGGGCCCAGCTTGTGCCGATGGCGGTCGAGGCAAGTGCCCGTACCGAAGGGCAGCCTATGCCGATGATGGTCGATGCATGTGCCATCACCATGCGTCATCATGTGCCATTGATGGTCGAGGCCTTGGCCGAAGTTCGATTTTGAGCCACGGTGCCCATGCTTGGCTCCAGCATGTGCTGGTGCCGCATTTTTTTCACTCGGGACAGCATCGCCGGAGCATCGCCGGAGCATCGCCGGAGTACCGCCGGAGAACCTGACCGGCGGCATTGGGGTTCCGGCGATTGGGAGGGGGGCCGGGGGGGTGTGCGCACATGATGTGCGATGGGTGCTGGTACTTGGCCTTGTGTTGGCCCCCTATCCCTCATCAAACCTCTGAGAATTCACACCCCCTTAAAGAGCATTTGAGATTTTACAGGTTTGCTACCAGTAGCCGTTAAAGTGTCTGAAATGGGGACACTTTTTTCAAACGGTCACAAAATCTTCTCTACTTCGAGTTTTTAGCTGAATTTTTTTGTGCATGCCAACAAAAATAGAAGGATCATGCCTACAAAATTTGGGGCCAAAAATCCTTATAAAAAAATTTTAAAAAATCCCGAACCGCAAAAAGTTTCGAAAATCGTGAAAAATAGAAAACGAGTCATCTTCCAACGAAACTTCACGTGAAGGCTTAGGGGACCATTGTATGAATTTACAAGCCATAAAAATGGCATTGGCACGGCAGAAATTTGAAGATGTGCCTAAACCCACCAGGGCCCAGCGTGTGCCGATGGTGCTCGAGGCAACCGCCCGCACCAGGGCCCAGCGTGTGCCGATGGTGCCCGAGGCAAGCGCCCGCACCAGGGCCCAGCGTGTGCCGATGGTGGTCGAGGCAACCGCCCGCACCAGGGCCGATAGTGTGCCGATGGTGC
Source organism: Durio zibethinus (assembly GCF_047325235.1). Classification (NCBI taxonomy): domain Eukaryota; kingdom Viridiplantae; phylum Streptophyta; class Magnoliopsida; order Malvales; family Malvaceae; genus Durio; species Durio zibethinus. The sequence goes on along the minus strand of NW_028323043.1, from coordinate 1,348,940 downwards.
TCGAGGCAACCTGTCGCACCAGGGCCCAGCGTGTGCCGATGGTGATCGAGGCAACCTGCCGCACCAGGGCCCAGCGTGTGCCGATGGTGGTCGAGGCAAGCGCCCGCACCAGCGCCCAGCGTGTGCCGATGGTGCTCGAGGCAACCGACCGCACCAGGGCCCAGCGTGTGCCGATGGTGCTCGAGGCAACCTGCCGCACCAGGGCCCAGCGTGTGCCGATGGTGGTCGAGGCAAGCGCCCGCACCAGGGCCCAGCGTGTGCCGATGGTGGTCGAGGCAACCGCCCGCACCAGGGCCCAGCGTGTGCCGATGGTGCTCGAGGCAACCTGCCGCACCAGGGCCGAGCGTGTGCCGATGGTGGTCGAGGCAAGCGCCCGCACCAGGGCCCAGCGTGTGCCGATGGTGGTCGAGGCAACCTGCCGCACCAGGGCCCAGCGTGTGCCGATGGTGCTCGAGGCAACCGACCGCACCAGGGCCGAGCGTGTGCCGATGGTGCTCGAGGCAAGCGCCCGCACCAGGGCCCAGCGTGTGCCGATGGTGCTCGAGGCAACCGACCGCACCAGGGCCGAGCGTGTGCCGATGGTGGTCGAGGCAAGCGCCCTCACCAGGGCCCAGCGTGTGCCGATGGTGGTCGAGGCAACCTGCCGCACCAGGGCCCAGCGTGTGCCGATGGTGCTCGAGGCAACCGACCGCACCAGGGCCGAGCGTGTGCCGATGGTGCTCGAGGCAAGCGCCCGCACCAGGGCCCAGCGTGTGCCGATGGTGGTCGAGGCAACCTGCCGCACCAGGGCCCAGCGTGTGCCGATGGTGCTCGAGGCAACCTGCCGCACCAGGGCCCAGCGTGTGCCGATGGTGGTCGAGGCAAGCGCCCGCACCAGGGCCCAGCGTGTGCCGATGGTGGTCGAGGCAACCGCCCGCACCAGGGCCCAGCGTGTGCCGATGGTGGTCGAGGCAACCGCCCGCACCCGGGCCCAGCGTGTGCCGATGGTGGTCGAGGCAACCTGCCGCACCAGGTCCCAGCGTGTGCCGATGGTGCTCGAGGCAACCGACCGCACCAGGGCGGAGCGTGTGCCGATGGTGGTCGAGGCAAGCGCCCGCACCAGGGCCCAGCGTGTGCCGATGGTGGTCGAGGCAACCTGCCGCACCAGGGCCCAACGTGTGCCGATGGTGCTCGGGGCAACCGACCGCACCAGGGTCGAGCGTGTGCCGATGGTGCTCGAGGCAAGCTGCCGCACCAGGGCCCAGCGTGTGCCGATGGTGGTCGAGGCAACCGCCCGCACCAGGGCCCAGCTTGTGCCGATGGTGATCGAGGCAACCTGCCGCACCAGGGCCCAGCGTGTGCCGATGGTGGTCGAGGGAACCTGCCGCACCAGGGCCCAGCGTGTGCCGATGGTGGTCGAGGCAAGCGCCCGCACCAGGGCCCAGCGTGTGCCGATGGTGGTCGAGGCAACCGACCGCACCAGGGCCCAGCGTGTGCCGATGGTGCTCGAGGCAACCTGCCGCACCAGGGCCCAGCGTGTGCCGATGGTGGTCGAGGCAAGCGCCCACACCAGGGCCCAGCGTGTGCCGATGGTGGTCGAGGCAACCTGCCGCACCAGGGCCCAGCGTGTGCCGATGGTGCTCGAGGCAACCGACCGCACCAGGGCCGAGCGTGTGCCGATGGTGGTCGAGGCAAGCGCCCGCACCAGGGCCCAGCGTGTGCCGATGGTGGTCGAGGCAACCGCCCGCACCAGGGCCCAGCGTGTGCCGATGGTGGTCGAGGCAACCGCCCGCACCAGGGCCCAGCGTGTGCCGATGGTGCTCGAGGCAACCGACCGCACCAGGGCCCAGCGTGTGCCGATGGTGGTCGAGGCAAGCGCCCGCACCAGGGCCCAGCGTGTGCCGATGGTGCTCGAGGCAACCGACCGCACCAGGGCCGAGCGTGTGCCGATGGTGCTCGAGGCAAGCTGCCGCACCAGGGCCCAGCGTGTGCCGATGGTGGTCGAGGCAACCTGCCGCACCAGGGCCCAGCGTGTGCCGATGGTGGTCGAGGCAAGCGCCCGCACCAGGGCCCAACGTGTGCCGATGGTGCTGGGGGCAACCGCCCGCACCAGGGCCCAGCGTGTGCCGATGGTGGTCGAGGCAAGCGCCCGCACCAGTGCCCAGCGTGTGCCGATGGTGGTCGAGGCAAGCGCCCGCACCAGGGCCCAGCTTTTGCCGATGGTGATCGAGGCAACCGGCCGCTCCAGGGCCCAGCGTGTGCCGATGGTTATCGGGGCAACCGGCCGCACCAGGGCCCAGGGTCTGCGGATGGTGCTCGAGGCAACCGCCCGCACCAAGGCTCAGCATGTGCCGCTGGTGATCGAGGCAACAACCCACACCAGGGCCCAGCTTGTGCCGATGGCGGTCGAGGCAAGTGCCCGTACCGAAGGGCAGCCTATGCCGATGATGGTCGATGCATGTGCCATCACCATGCGTCATCATGTGCCATTGATGGTCGAGGCCTTGGCCGAAGTTCGATTTTGAGCCACGGTGCCCATGCTTGGCTCCAGCATGTGCTGGTGCCGCATTTTTTTCACTCGGGACAGCATCGCCGGAGCATCGCCGGAGTACCGCCGGAGAACCTGACCGGCGGCATTGGGGTTCCGGCGATTGGGAGGGGGGCCGGGGGGGTGTGCGCACATGACGTGCGATGGGTGCTGGTGCTTGGCCCTTGTGTTGGCCCCCTATCCCTCATCAAACCTCTGAGAACTCACACCCCCTTAAAGAGCGTTTGAGATTTTACAGGTTTGCTGCCAGTAGCCGTTGAAGTGTCTGAAACGGGGACACTTTTTTCAAACGGTCGCGAAATCTTCTCCGCTTCGAGTTTTTAGCTGAATTTTTTTGTGCATGCCAACAAAAATAGAAGGATCACGTCCACAAAATTTGGGGCCAAAACTCCTCCTAAAAAAATTCTAAAAAATCCCGAACCGCAAAAAGTTTCGAAAATCGTGAAAAATAGAAAACGAGTCATCTTGCAACGAAACTTCACGTGAAGGCTTAGGGGACCATTGTATGAATTTACAAGCCATAAAAATGGCATTGGCACGGCAGAAATTTGAAGATGTGCCTAAACCCACCTACCACCCGATCGATCCCCGGCTTGCGCATCCTGCCTCTCCGGCCGGCTGAGCGCCCGCACGCTCGTTCCGTGGGTTGACTTAGGCATACGGAGCTCATTCCATGTCTAAGCCCCAGTCGGACCGAGGGTCTCGGCAGCTGGACCGGCAGCGGGATCGGCAGCAGCACGCGGAGGGACCGGGCCGATCCCCG
>NW_028323043.1:1333150-1338150 GCF_047325235.1 Durio zibethinus | reverse complement strand
GGGGTCTAGGGCAGCATCCGCCGCGTGCACGGGCTGGAGCTCGGCTCCCTTTTTTTGCATGCAAGCCAACCGATCGAGGCCATGGGCGCCTGCCGGTCACCGGAGCAACCAGTCGCCGGACAAAAATCGCCGGAAGGCATGCACGCCCTGTATTTCGTTCGAGGGACGTTGGCCGGGGTGCACGCAATGGGAGGCCCATCGCGCACACCTACTCCCCCCGTGGGGGGGGGAGAGGGGGTGCCGGACCACCACCCCCTAAAGAGCATTAGAGATTTTACAGATATGCTACCAGTAGACGTTAAAATGTCTGAAACGGGGACACTTTTTCCAAACAAGCAAATCCCACACCGAGGGTGCGCAGGTGCCGATGGTGGTCGAGGCATGTGCCCGCAACAAGGGCCAACGTGAGCCGATGGTGGTCGAGGCAACCGTCCGCACCAGGGCCCAGCGTGTGCCGATGGTGGTCGAGGCAACCGCCCGCACCAGGGCCCAGCGTGTGCCGATGGTGCTCGAGGCAACCGCCCGCACCAAGGGCCGGCTTGTGCCGATGGTGTTCGAGGCAACCGCCCGCACCAGGGCCCAGCGTGTGCCGATGGTGGTCGAGGCAACCGCCAGCACCAGGGCCCAGCGTGTGCCGATGGTGGTCGAGGCAAGCGCCCGCACCAGGGCCCAGCGTGTGCCGATGGTGGTCGAGGCAAGCGCCCTCACCAAGGCCGAGCGTGTGCCGATGGTGGTCGAGGCAACCGCCCGCACCAGGGCCCAGCGTGTGCCGATGGTGGTCGAGGCAAGCGCCCGCACCAAGGCCGAGCGTGTGCCGATGGTGGTCGAGGCAAGCGCCCGCACCAGGGCCCAGCGTGTGCCGATGGTGGTCGAGGCAAGCGCCCTCACCAAGGCCGAGCGTGTGCCGATGGTGGTCGAGGCAACCGGCCGCACCAAGGGCCGGCGTGTGCCGATGGTGTTCGAGGCAACCGCCCGCACCAGGGCCCAGCGTGTGCCGATGGTGGTCGAGCCAGGAGCCCGCACCAAGGGCCGGCTTGTGCCGATGGTGTTCGGGGCAAGCGCCCGCACCAGGGCCCAGCGTGTGCCGATGGTGCTGGGGGCAAACGCCCGCCCCAGGGCCCAGCGTGTGCCGATGGTTATCGGGGCAACCGGCCGCACCAGGGCCCAGGGTCTGCCGATGGTGCTCGAGGCAACCGCCCGCACCAAGGCTCAGCATGTGCCGATTGTGATCGAGGCAACAACCCACACCAGGGCCCAGCTTGTGCCGATGGCGGTCGAGGCAAGTGCCCGTACCGAAGGGCAGCCTATGCCGATGATGGTCGATGCATGTGCCATCACCATGCGTCATCATGTGCCATTGATGGTCGAGGCCTTGGCCGAAGTTCGATTTTGAGCCACGGTGCCCATGCTTGGCTCCAGCATGTGCTGGTGCCGCATTTTTTTCACTCGGGACAGCATCGCCGGAGCATCGCCGGAGCATCGCCGGAGTACCGCCGGAGAACCTGACCGGCGGCATTGGGGTTCCGGCGATTGGGAGGGGGGCCGGGGGGGTGTGCGCACATGATGTGCGATGGGTGCTGGTACTTGGCCTTGTGTTGGCCCCCTATCCCTCATCAAACCTCTGAGAATTCACACCCCCTTAAAGAGCATTTGAGATTTTACAGGTTTGCTACCAGTAGCCGTTAAAGTGTCTGAAATGGGGACACTTTTTTCAAACGGTCACAAAATCTTCTCTACTTCGAGTTTTTAGCTGAATTTTTTTGTGCATGCCAACAAAAATAGAAGGATCATGCCTACAAAATTTGGGGCCAAAAATCCTTATAAAAAAATTTTAAAAAATCCCGAACCGCAAAAAGTTTCGAAAATCGTGAAAAATAGAAAACGAGTCATCTTCCAACGAAACTTCACGTGAAGGCTTAGGGGACCATTGTATGAATTTACAAGCCATAAAAATGGCATTGGCACGGCAGAAATTTGAAGATGTGCCTAAACCCACCAGGGCCCAGCGTGTGCCGATGGTGCTCGAGGCAACCGCCCGCACCAGGGCCCAGCGTGTGCCGATGGTGCCCGAGGCAAGCGCCCGCACCAGGGCCCAGCGTGTGCCGATGGTGGTCGAGGCAACCGCCCGCACCAGGGCCGATAGTGTGCCGATGGTGCTCGAGGCAACCTGTCGCACCAGGGCCCAGCGTGTGCCGATGGTGATCGAGGCAACCTGCCGCACCAGGGCCCAGCGTGTGCCGATGGTGGTCGAGGCAAGCGCCCGCACCAGCGCCCAGCGTGTGCCGATGGTGCTCGAGGCAACCGACCGCACCAGGGCCCAGCGTGTGCCGATGGTGCTCGAGGCAACCTGCCGCACCAGGGCCCAGCGTGTGCCGATGGTGGTCGAGGCAAGCGCCCGCACCAGGGCCCAGCGTGTGCCGATGGTGGTCGAGGCAACCGCCCGCACCAGGGCCCAGCGTGTGCCGATGGTGCTCGAGGCAACCTGCCGCACCAGGGCCGAGCGTGTGCCGATGGTGGTCGAGGCAAGCGCCCGCACCAGGGCCCAGCGTGTGCCGATGGTGGTCGAGGCAACCTGCCGCACCAGGGCCCAGCGTGTGCCGATGGTGCTCGAGGCAACCGACCGCACCAGGGCCGAGCGTGTGCCGATGGTGCTCGAGGCAAGCGCCCGCACCAGGGCCCAGCGTGTGCCGATGGTGCTCGAGGCAACCGACCGCACCAGGGCCGAGCGTGTGCCGATGGTGGTCGAGGCAAGCGCCCTCACCAGGGCCCAGCGTGTGCCGATGGTGGTCGAGGCAACCTGCCGCACCAGGGCCCAGCGTGTGCCGATGGTGCTCGAGGCAACCGACCGCACCAGGGCCGAGCGTGTGCCGATGGTGCTCGAGGCAAGCGCCCGCACCAGGGCCCAGCGTGTGCCGATGGTGGTCGAGGCAACCTGCCGCACCAGGGCCCAGCGTGTGCCGATGGTGCTCGAGGCAACCTGCCGCACCAGGGCCCAGCGTGTGCCGATGGTGGTCGAGGCAAGCGCCCGCACCAGGGCCCAGCGTGTGCCGATGGTGGTCGAGGCAACCGCCCGCACCAGGGCCCAGTGTGTGCCGATGGTGGTCGAGGCAACCGCCCGCACCCGGGCCCAGCGTGTGCCGATGGTGGTCGAGGCAACCTGCCGCACCAGGTCCCAGCGTGTGCCGATGGTGCTCGAGGCAACCGACCGCACCAGGGCGGAGCGTGTGCCGATGGTGGTCGAGGCAAGCGCCCGCACCAGGGCCCAGCGTGTGCCGATGGTGGTCGAGGCAACCTGCCGCACCAGGGCCCAACGTGTGCCGATGGTGCTCGGGGCAACCGACCGCACCAGGGTCGAGCGTGTGCCGATGGTGCTCGAGGCAAGCTGCCGCACCAGGGCCCAGCGTGTGCCGATGGTGGTCGAGGCAACCGCCCGCACCAGGGCCCAGCTTGTGCCGATGGTGATCGAGGCAACCTGCCGCACCAGGGCCCAGCGTGTGCCGATGGTGGTCGAGGGAACCTGCCGCACCAGGGCCCAGCGTGTGCCGATGGTGGTCGAGGCAAGCGCCCGCACCAGGGCCCAGCGTGTGCCGATGGTGGTCGAGGCAACCGACCGCACCAGGGCCCAGCGTGTGCCGATGGTGCTCGAGGCAACCTGCCGCACCAGGGCCCAGCGTGTGCCGATGGTGGTCGAGGCAAGCGCCCACACCAGGGCCCAGCGTGTGCCGATGGTGGTCGAGGCAACCTGCCGCACCAGGGCCCAGCGTGTGCCGATGGTGCTCGAGGCAACCGACCGCACCAGGGCCGAGCGTGTGCCGATGGTGGTCGAGGCAAGCGCCCGCACCAGGGCCCAGCGTGTGCCGATGGTGGTCGAGGCAACCGCCCGCACCAGGGCCCAGCGTGTGCCGATGGTGGTCGAGGCAACCGCCCGCACCAGGGCCCAGCGTGTGCCGATGGTGCTCGAGGCAACCGACCGCACCAGGGCCCAGCGTGTGCCGATGGTGGTCGAGGCAAGCGCCCGCACCAGGGCCCAGCGTGTGCCGATGGTGCTCGAGGCAACCGACCGCACCAGGGCCGAGCGTGTGCCGATGGTGCTCGAGGCAAGCTGCCGCACCAGGGCCCAGCGTGTGCCGATGGTGGTCGAGGCAACCTGCCGCACCAGGGCCCAGCGTGTGCCGATGGTGGTCGAGGCAAGCGCCCGCACCAGGGCCCAACGTGTGCCGATGGTGCTGGGGGCAACCGCCCGCACCAGGGCCCAGCGTGTGCCGATGGTGGTCGAGGCAAGCGCCCGCACCAGTGCCCAGCGTGTGCCGATGGTGGTCGAGGCAAGCGCCCGCACCAGGGCCCAGCTTTTGCCGATGGTGATCGAGGCAACCGGCCGCTCCAGGGCCCAGCGTGTGCCGATGGTTATCGGGGCAACCGGCCGCACCAGGGCCCAGGGTCTGCGGATGGTGCTCGAGGCAACCGCCCGCACCAAGGCTCAGCATGTGCCGCTGGTGATCGAGGCAACAACCCACACCAGGGCCCAGCTTGTGCCGATGGCGGTCGAGGCAAGTGCCCGTACCGAAGGGCAGCCTATGCCGATGATGGTCGATGCATGTGCCATCACCATGCGTCATCATGTGCCATTGATGGTCGAGGCCTTGGCCGAAGTTCGATTTTGAGCCACGGTGCCCATGCTTGGCTCCAGCATGTGCTGGTGCCGCATTTTTTTCACTCGGGACAGCATCGCCGGAGCATCGCCGGAGTACCGCCGGAGAACCTGACCGGCGGCATTGGGGTTCCGGCGATTGGGAGGGGGGCCGGGGGGGTGTGCGCACATGACGTGCGATGGGTGCTGGTGCTTGGCCCTTGTGTTGGCCCCCTATCCCTCATCAAACCTCTGAGAACTCACACCCCCTTAAAGAGCGTTTGAGATTTTACAGGTTTGCTGCCAGTAGCCGTTGAAGTGTCTGAAACGGGGACACTTTTTTCAAACGGTCGCGAAATCTTCTCCGCTTCGA
>NW_028323043.1:1320650-1323150 GCF_047325235.1 Durio zibethinus | reverse complement strand
TGTGCCGATGGTGCCCGAGGCAAGCGCCCGCACCAGGGCCCAGCGTGTGCCGATGGTGGTCGAGGCAACCGCCCGCACCAGGGCCGATAGTGTGCCGATGGTGCTCGAGGCAACCTGTCGCACCAGGGCCCAGCGTGTGCCGATGGTGATCGAGGCAACCTGCCGCACCAGGGCCCAGCGTGTGCCGATGGTGGTCGAGGCAAGCGCCCGCACCAGCGCCCAGCGTGTGCCGATGGTGCTCGAGGCAACCGACCGCACCAGGGCCCAGCGTGTGCCGATGGTGCTCGAGGCAACCTGCCGCACCAGGGCCCAGCGTGTGCCGATGGTGGTCGAGGCAAGCGCCCGCACCAGGGCCCAGCGTGTGCCGATGGTGGTCGAGGCAACCGCCCGCACCAGGGCCCAGCGTGTGCCGATGGTGCTCGAGGCAACCTGCCGCACCAGGGCCGAGCGTGTGCCGATGGTGGTCGAGGCAAGCGCCCGCACCAGGGCCCAGCGTGTGCCGATGGTGGTCGAGGCAACCTGCCGCACCAGGGCCCAGCGTGTGCCGATGGTGCTCGAGGCAACCGACCGCACCAGGGCCGAGCGTGTGCCGATGGTGCTCGAGGCAAGCGCCCGCACCAGGGCCCAGCGTGTGCCGATGGTGCTCGAGGCAACCGACCGCACCAGGGCCGAGCGTGTGCCGATGGTGGTCGAGGCAAGCGCCCTCACCAGGGCCCAGCGTGTGCCGATGGTGGTCGAGGCAACCTGCCGCACCAGGGCCCAGCGTGTGCCGATGGTGCTCGAGGCAACCGACCGCACCAGGGCCGAGCGTGTGCCGATGGTGCTCGAGGCAAGCGCCCGCACCAGGGCCCAGCGTGTGCCGATGGTGGTCGAGGCAACCTGCCGCACCAGGGCCCAGCGTGTGCCGATGGTGCTCGAGGCAACCTGCCGCACCAGGGCCCAGCGTGTGCCGATGGTGGTCGAGGCAAGCGCCCGCACCAGGGCCCAGCGTGTGCCGATGGTGGTCGAGGCAACCGCCCGCACCAGGGCCCAGTGTGTGCCGATGGTGGTCGAGGCAACCGCCCGCACCCGGGCCCAGCGTGTGCCGATGGTGGTCGAGGCAACCTGCCGCACCAGGTCCCAGCGTGTGCCGATGGTGCTCGAGGCAACCGACCGCACCAGGGCGGAGCGTGTGCCGATGGTGGTCGAGGCAAGCGCCCGCACCAGGGCCCAGCGTGTGCCGATGGTGGTCGAGGCAACCTGCCGCACCAGGGCCCAACGTGTGCCGATGGTGCTCGGGGCAACCGACCGCACCAGGGTCGAGCGTGTGCCGATGGTGCTCGAGGCAAGCTGCCGCACCAGGGCCCAGCGTGTGCCGATGGTGGTCGAGGCAACCGCCCGCACCAGGGCCCAGCTTGTGCCGATGGTGATCGAGGCAACCTGCCGCACCAGGGCCCAGCGTGTGCCGATGGTGGTCGAGGGAACCTGCCGCACCAGGGCCCAGCGTGTGCCGATGGTGGTCGAGGCAAGCGCCCGCACCAGGGCCCAGCGTGTGCCGATGGTGGTCGAGGCAACCGACCGCACCAGGGCCCAGCGTGTGCCGATGGTGCTCGAGGCAACCTGCCGCACCAGGGCCCAGCGTGTGCCGATGGTGGTCGAGGCAAGCGCCCACACCAGGGCCCAGCGTGTGCCGATGGTGGTCGAGGCAACCTGCCGCACCAGGGCCCAGCGTGTGCCGATGGTGCTCGAGGCAACCGACCGCACCAGGGCCGAGCGTGTGCCGATGGTGGTCGAGGCAAGCGCCCGCACCAGGGCCCAGCGTGTGCCGATGGTGGTCGAGGCAACCGCCCGCACCAGGGCCCAGCGTGTGCCGATGGTGGTCGAGGCAACCGCCCGCACCAGGGCCCAGCGTGTGCCGATGGTGCTCGAGGCAACCGACCGCACCAGGGCCCAGCGTGTGCCGATGGTGGTCGAGGCAAGCGCCCGCACCAGGGCCCAGCGTGTGCCGATGGTGCTCGAGGCAACCGACCGCACCAGGGCCGAGCGTGTGCCGATGGTGCTCGAGGCAAGCTGCCGCACCAGGGCCCAGCGTGTGCCGATGGTGGTCGAGGCAACCTGCCGCACCAGGGCCCAGCGTGTGCCGATGGTGGTCGAGGCAAGCGCCCGCACCAGGGCCCAACGTGTGCCGATGGTGCTGGGGGCAACCGCCCGCACCAGGGCCCAGCGTGTGCCGATGGTGGTCGAGGCAAGCGCCCGCACCAGTGCCCAGCGTGTGCCGATGGTGGTCGAGGCAAGCGCCCGCACCAGGGCCCAGCTTTTGCCGATGGTGATCGAGGCAACCGGCCGCTCCAGGGCCCAGCGTGTGCCGATGGTTATCGGGGCAACCGGCCGCACCAGGGCCCAGGGTCTGCGGATGGTGCTCGAGGCAACCGCCCGCACCAAGGCTCAGCATGTGCCGCTGGTGATCGAGGCAACAACCCACACCAGGGCCCAGCTTGTGCCGATGGCGGTCGAGGCAAGT
>NW_028323043.1:1275290-1310290 GCF_047325235.1 Durio zibethinus | reverse complement strand
ATAGCCGGACAATTAAAGAATCGAGTTTCATTTCGAAAAGCAATGAAAAAGGCTATTGAATTAACTGAGCAAGCAGATACAAAAGGAATTCAAATACAAATTGCAGGGCGTATCGACGGAAAAGAAATTGCGCGTGTCGAATGGATCCGGGAAGGTAGGGTTCCTCTACAAACGATTGGAGCGAAAATTGAGTATTGCTCCTATAGAGTTCGAACTATCTATGGGGTATTAGGAATCAAAATTTGGATATTTATAGATATTTATAGATGAAGAATAATAAGAATAAGACTCTACTTGTCTTTACGTTCTATTCTGCGATAGAACAAAAAATGACAAATTCTTTCATTTTTTTATGTTCAATAAAAAAATGAGCAGTTCTAAATTCTATATTCTATAAGGTTAAATAAAAATTTGATTGATCATTTGATATAATTGCTATGCTTAGTGTGCGACTCGTTGGGTTTTTAGGCTTAGGATTCAAAAAAAAAAATGGGCGAACCACAGTATAAGTTAATAACTATAGCACTAATACCAACTCATCGCTTCGGATTATCTGGATCCAAAGAATCAGTCAAGATATGATATATTGGTCATATCATTATAGCAACTGAAATCTTTTTTTTTTGCATTAAGTTAAGTAAAAAAAAAACCAATCTGATTATGAATATATCTAAATTGTGAAGCAAAATAAAAAAAGTATGTGGATAAATAGAAGGATGAGAGAAAGAGAGAAAAAGAAATAGAAATGAAATGATATATGATTCCAATATGTAAGGTCTACGAAGCATCTCATAAAGAGCAATGTAATAGAGCATCAATAGAGATTCATCAATAATTAGATGAATATCTGTTCATCGAAGAAAAAATCAAGAGCCTTAAGTCAATAAAGACTGAGAAGGTTGACTAAAGAACAAATTAACAAATTTTTTTATTAATATTATTTATTAAATATTAAATTTTTATTTTTATTAAATATTAAATTTTTATTAAATATTAAATTAAGGCTCCATTGGAGAATTCAGACCTAAGCATTAATCGAGAAGCGATGGGGACGACGGAACCCGTGAATGCAGAGGATTCTATTGAAAACGAATCCTAATGATTTATCGGGTAGGATGGCGGAACAAACCAGAGACCACTTCATTTCTTTTTATTCTGTTCTGATTCTGAGAGGTCATGAGTTAACCCGACAACTGAAATAGATATTGAAAGAGTAAATATTCGCCCGCGAAAATTTTATTTTCATTTTAAAAATTTTATTTTCATTTTTTTTTTTTATTTTCATTTTAAAAATTTTATTTTCATTTTATTTGATTGTTAAATTTTTGTCGATCCGAGATGAATATGATAAAAAAAGACAAAACAAAATAAAGATTCGTTATAACATTATAACAAAAACAAGATAAGACATTATCTATAAATAGAATCCATGTTTAATTACTTATATATATATCCAATATATATCCAAACAAGATATACAAATTTATAATAGATCAGATAAAATCTCAAATAGATCAGATAAAATCTCAAAGCAAAGAATCCCAGGATTCAATCTATTATTCAGTAACTACCTATATATCTTAAGAATAAAATAAAATATTTTTTAGTCATTTTTTTCGCGAGGAGCTGGATGAGAAGAAACTCTCATGTCCAGTTCTGTAGTAGAGATGGAATTAATAAACAACCATCAACTATAACCCAAAAAGAACCAGATTTCGTAACCAACATAGAGGAAGAATGAAAGGAATATCTTATCGAGGTAATCGCATTTGTTTCGGTAGATATGCTCTTCAAGCACTTGAACCCGCTTGGATTACATCTAGACAAATAGAAGCGGGGCGCCGCGCAATGACACGAAATGTACGCCGTGGTGGAAAAATATGGGTACGTATATTTCCAGACAAACCAGTTACGGTAAGATCTACAGAAACACGTATGGGTTCGGGGAAAGGATCTCCCGAGTATTGGGTAGCTGTCGTTAAACCGGGCAGAATACTTTATGAAATGAGCGGAGTAGCCGAAAATATAGCAAGAAAGGCTATTTCAATAGCGGCGTCCAAAATGCCTATAAAAACTCAATTCATTATTTCAGGATAGGAATATAGAACCAAAGGAAAGAAGTCTTGGGAATAAAAAAAACAATTGCGGGTTTCCTTTTTTTTTTTTTTTTGACAAACAATATTTCTTTTTTTCTTCGTCCTTTGTTCCATTGAAAGAAGAGATTAAAAAAAATGATTCAACCTCAGACCCATTTGAATGTAGCAGATAACAGCGGGGCCCGAGAATTAATGTGTATTCGAGTCATAGGAGCTAGTAATCGCCGATATGCTCATATTGGTGACGTTATTGTTGCTGTGATCAAGAAAGCAGTACCAAAGGCACCTCTAGAAAGATCAGAAGTGATCAGAGCTGTAATTGTACGTACTTGTAAAGAACTCAAACGCGACAACGGTATGATAATACGATATGATGACAATGCTGCAGTTGTCATTGATCAAAAAGGAAATCCAAAAGGAACTCGAATTTTTGGTGCGATCGCCGGGGAATTGAGACAGTTAAATTTCACTAAAATAGTTTCATTAGCTCCTGAGGTATTATAAGACGAGACCTCAATTCAATATAGTTATAGTATTTAAATTAGAGTATTTAAATGACATAGATTAATTAGTAGATTGTGTCTCACGTATATACCTTTACTAAGTAAAAAAAAAAAAAGAACATGTTGGTTATATCAAAATTCGGGAGCAACAATAATTTTAGTTTACCATGGGTAAGGACACTATTGCTGACATAATAACTTCTATACGAAATGCTGACATGAATAGAAAAGGAACGATTCGAATAGGATCTACTAACATCACTGAAAACATTGTTAAAATACTTTTACGAGAAGGTTTTATCGATAACATAAGGAAACATCGGGAAAGAAACAAATATTTTTTGGTTTTAACCCTACGGCATAGAAGGAATAGGAAAGGACCATATAGAACTATTTTAAATTTACGACGGATCAGTCGACCCGGTCTACGAATCTATTCTAACTATCAACAAATTCCTAGAATTTTAGGCGGGATGGGGATTGTAATTCTTTCTACTTCTCGGGGTATAATGACAGACCGGGAGGCTCGACTAGAAGGAATCGGCGGAGAAATTTTGTGTTATATATGGTAATCTGTCTAACATCCGAATTGTATCCGAATCCGAAACTTTCCATTTGTGAAAAAAAAAAGCACGGGTTGTCTAATAGAACTCCTCCTGCCCTACAGTAGTTGATACGTCAAGGAAGTTTTACCTGGAATAAAAGAACAAAAATGGATTCATGGAGGTTTAATTAGTGAATCACGTCCACTCCAGATTCCTTTAGATAATGAAGATCTGATTCTAGGTTATGTTTCAGGAAGGGTCCGATCGAGTTTTATACGTATACCACCGTGGGATAGAGTCAACAAAAGTGAAGTAAGTGCTTATGATTCAACCAGGGGGCGTATAATTTATAGACTCCGCAACAAGGATTCGAACGATTAGGTAGTTTTTTCAACTTCAAGATTCCTTTCAGGGGGATCCAATTCAAGGTTCAAAAATTTCAAGAAACTTATTTTCTTCCAATAAGTAGATTCGGAAAAATTTAAGGAATAACAACTATGAAAATAAGGGCTTCCGTTCGTAAAATTTGTGAAAAATGTCGACTAATCCGTAGGAGGGGACGAATTGTCGTAATTTGTTCCAACCCGAGACATAAACAGAGACAAGGATAATCTTTCTATTCTAAAAAGAACTCCTTAAAGTTAAAGAAAAGAAACTAATCTTAAAGAAAGCGATGAACAAATAAAAATAGAAGATCTGTTTTGACATGAAATGGATATATCCATATATCTCTGACTTATCCTTATGAAATGATAAAATATGGCAAAACCTATACCAAAAGTTGGTTCACGTAGGAATGGGCGCAGTAGTGCACGGAAAAGTGCACGTAGAATACCAAAAGGAGTTATTCATGTTCAAGCAAGTTTCAACAATACCATTGTTACTATTACAGATGTACGGGGTCAGGTAATTTCTTCTTCCTCCGCCGGTACTTGTGGATTCAAGGGTCCAAGAAGAGGGACTCCTTTTGCTGCTCAAACCGCAGCGAGAAATGCTATTCGAGCAGTAGTAGACCAAGGTATGCGACGAGTGGAAGTTCTGATAAAAGGTCCTGGTCTCGGAAGAGATGGAGCATTACGAGCTATTCGTAGAAGTGGTATACTATTAAGTTTCGTACGGGATGTAACCCCTATGCCACATAATGGCTGTAGACCTCCTAAAAAAAAACGTGTGTAGAAATAAACACTAAAGAGATTTCAAGAGAAATAAATGATTCAATGATCTGATCAAATAAAATAATATTACTATGGTTCGAGAGAAAGTAAAAGTCTCTACTCGGACACTGCAGTGGAAGTGTGTTGAATCAAGAACAGATAGTAAGCGTCTTTATTATGGACGCTTTATTCTGTCTCCACTTATGAAAGGCCAAGCCGACACAATAGGCATTGCGATGCGAAGAGCTTTGCTTGGAGAAATAGAAGGAACATGTATTACACGTGCAAAATCTGAGAAAATACCACACGAATATTCTACCATAGTAGGTATTCAAGAATCAGTACATGAAATTTTAATGAATTTAAAAGCAATTGTATTGAGAAGTAATTTGTATGGAACTCGTAACGCCTTTATTTGTGCCAAGGGTCCCGGATATGTAACTGCTCAAGACATCATCTTACCGCCTTCTGTGGAAATCGTTGATAATACACAGCATATAGCTAGCCTAACCGAACCAATTGATTTGTGTATTGGATTACAAATCGAGAGAAATAGAGGATACGGTATAAAAACGCCAAAGAACTTTCACGACGGAAGTTATCCTATAGATGCTGTATTCATGCCTGTTCGAAATGCGAATCATAGTATTCATTGTTATGGGAATGATAATGAAAAACAGGAGATACTTTTTCTAGAAATATGGACAAATGGAAGTTTAACTCCTAAAGAAGCACTTCATGAAGCCTCTCGGAATTTGATTGATTTATTTATTCCCTTTCTAGATGCGGAAGAAGAAAACTTACATTTAGAAAACAATCAACACAACGTTACTTTACCTTTTTTTCCTTTTCATGATAGATTAGCTAAACTAAGAAAAAAGAAAAAAGAAATAGCATTGAAATATATTTTTATTGACCAATCAGAATTGCCTCCCAGGATCTATAATTGTCTCAAAAAGTCCAATATACATACATTATTGGACCTTTTGAATAACAGTCAAGAAGACCTTATGAAAATTGAACACTTTCGCATAGAAGATGTAAAACAAATATTGGGCATTCTAGAAAAGAAGTAGAAAAGCATTGCGAAATTGATTTACCAAAATTTTAAATCCATTGGATTTAGGATTTATTTCATTTTTTTTTTTTTTACTTTAGAAAATTAGAAAAAAAAAAAAAAAAACGAAAATGGATTTTGAACCTTCAGCACAATCCATATATTGGGACCAGAATTGAATAAATGTATCTAGGGAGAATTCACTTTGACTTTGAAGTGACTACTCCCTAGATACGCACATCATGATATTTTATTTTAAAATTGATTCAATTTAAAAAAGACCTAAAGTTAGGGATTTATCAATCGGTAATGTTGCTCCAATACCCAACCAAAGGGCCACCGCAGTACCAATCAAAAAAACGGTTGTCGCTACTGGACGACGAAATGGATTTTGGAATTTATTAACATTTTCCAAAAAAGGTACTGTTAATAATCCCGCAGGTACTGAAACCATTAAAAGAACACCCAATAACTTGTTAGGTACTGTACGAAGTATTTGAAATACAGGAAAGAAATACCATTCAGGTAATATTTCCAAAGGAGTTGCAAATGGATCCGCGGGTTCACCAATCATTGAAGGTTCTAGAACCGCTAAGCCTACGTTACAAGCAATAGTACCGAGAATTACTACTGGAAAAATATATAAAAGATCATTGGGCCATGCGGGTTCCCCATAATAATTATGACCCATACCTTTAGCTAATTTAGCTCTTAATACAGGATCGTTCAAGTCAGGTTTTTTTGTTATTAGGATAGGTGAATTTTTCTAGATCCATCCCCCGAAGGAACCGGACATGATAATTTTTCATCATCCGGCTCAAGCAAAAATCAATCGAATCAAATGGATACAAACGGATACATATAAAATGAATCTATATGTTATCCACACATATATGAATGATTTCATATGTAAGAAAAAAGTTACCTGATTCCATTTTACGAAGTTGCAACTATACATTCCAAGGAATGCCATTTTTACAGGTAAATGCTCAATACCCAAGTAGGCGTACAAAGTTGATCGTGATCAAGTGCTTTCTGGGTCGTCTTAGGCCTTGCGATTCACCTTTATCCCAAAAATATATCGAGATTTTTTACATACAAAGGATTTACTTGTTACTAATATAGTCTAGCCTTTGCTCTTCTTTAGATCCCTTGTTTCACTCCGATAGTATAATAATAATAAATCGGGTCGATGCAGAAGAAATGAATGTATTTTCATACTATTAAGATAAGAAAGTAAAAAAAAAATAAAAATAAATAAATAAAATCTAATTTGCATTATGCCAAATCACTTATTCTACTGGATCTTACGGAGCCCTGTTCATACACGACATCGTCAGGTCTGATCATAGAAAAGATTCTCTTCAAGCGAACCAGCCTATCCTTTGTATGGGGCTTACACGGTGGTTGGAACAAAGACACATTTGGTTGTGAATTCCAATGTAGCAGATAAAGGCATATTTCTGCATGGCCCAATCAATAGTTCAAGTCACACACTCCCATAATCCATTTTCTCTTCGGGGAATTCCCTTCAACTATTCATGTCATATCAAATAAATAATAGAATATTGTGGAGTTGAAAGGAAATATCCAAATACATGTCTTATTTTTTTTTTTTTTTCAACAATCCATATTTGTAGCAATGAAATACTATTGTTCCTCCCCCAAGTAATAAGATAAATGATTGGCAAGTAATAAGATAAATGATTGGTTACAATATAGCTATGGTCTATATTCTCTATAAAGGACCAGAAATGCCTTGCTTACGTATCATTAGGAAATGCATTAACATAAATACAGCAGTAAGAAGGGGTAATACAAAAGTGTGTAAACTATAAAAACGGGTCAAAGTGGATTGTCCCACACTAGCACTTCCACGCAATAACTCTACCAAAGGCGATCCTATTACCGGAATAGCTTCCGGAACGCCTGTTACGATTTTGACTGCCCAATAACCAATTTGGTCCCAAGGTAAGGAATAACCTGTTACACCAAAAGATGCAGTCAACACAGCCAGAACCACGCCTGTAACCCAAGTCAATTCGCGAGGTTTTTTAAAACCACCAGTGAGATAGACACGAAATACGTGCAGGATCATCATTAAGACCATCATACTTGCCGACCATCGATGAACTGATCGGATTAACCAACCAAAGTTAGCTTCAGTCATTATGTATTGAACAGAAGTAAAAGCCTCAGTAACGGTTGGACGATAGTAAAAAGTCATAGCAAATCCTGTAGCTACTTGTACCAAAAAACAAGTAAGCGTAATTCCTCCTAGACAATAAAATATGTTAACATGAGGAGGAACATATTTACTAGTTATATCATCTGCAATCGCCTGAATCTCGAGGCGTTCTTCGAACCAATCATAGACTTTATTGAGATAGGTAAACCAAGAGGACTCCCCCCCTGAGAACCGTATATGAGAATTTCATCTCGTACAGCTCAAACAAAAACACCCAAATAATAGCTGAAACGGATATGGAATAGAAAGTTTGAAACTTCTTAATCTTTTCATTCAATTTTATCTGAAGACACAAAAGAGTAAAAATCCGAAAGCTCTTTTTTGTAGTTGTAATTATAATGCCAAAAAATCAAGTCGGCGCATTCGTCTTTATGTTGATCAGGCCTCTTGAATCTTCTATTTACCTACTTATTTCTTTTCTTTTTCTTTGCTTTGATTTGTTATTTATATGGAATGTGGCTTTATTCTTGTTTTCTTTATTTTTAATAGGAATTCTCTTGTTAAGACCCTATGAATCAATTGAAACTTCAGATTCATACCAGAACCGCGATGATTCAATAAAACCTTCAAACTAAGTCCAAAGATTCTTTGAGTAAGAATTATTGGATCATCACTTATTCAATGAATAGAATAGATATAATAAATAAAAATACAAAGAAAAGAAAGGTTTGTCCTTTGATCAAAATAAGCATAAACTAAATGAGAGTTTGAAAGAAGAAAAAATTTCTCGATTTATAAATAAAAAACCTCTTTCTTTGAAAATTTTTTTTTTTTTTGAGTCCGGCCGCGAGGTTTGAATATTAAGTATGAATCATAGTTCGAATACTTCGTGATCCATTTCATATATTCCGTGCTCCAGATACTAGAATGGCTATCCGACGGGATAAAACTATCTCGATCAAGAGGACAGACCCATTTTCTGTACTATCAATAGGATCAATTATAACAAGTCACACACTCATATTCCGGAAATACAGAAACAAAAAAAATTTCGCGGTCGAACTACCAAAATAGAATGGGCTAAAAAAAATCCGAGAACTAAAAGTTTCACTTTTTGTATTGAAAAGCGAGGCTTCGTGGTTCTTGTGAATCTAATTCAGCGAAATTCCATCCAGTAAAACGGAAGAATTATAAATCTCCAAAATAATAGATAAGAATATCGAAAATAAAGCCATTGCGACACCCATCAAAGGAGTCGTTCCCCATCCAGGAGCTACTTTACCATATTCCGAATTCAATGGTTTCAAAAAATCCCCTACAACAGTTCGTCTTGGACCAGATCTAGAACTACCCTCAACGGTTTGTGTAGCCATAAATCTTATTTTGTATTCAGTGAGATCTGTTGACTTTGTATATCATTCCGCTGTAAATAAACGATCTTATCATAGATCCATTGTGATCTTGAAATTATATTTATATTTATATTATTTATATTTATATTTATATATATTATTTATATAATTATATAATAATGGAAACAGCAACTTTAGTCGCCATCTCTATATCTGGTTTACTTGTAAGTTTTACTGGGTACGCCTTATATACTGCCTTTGGGCAACCCTCTCAACAATTAAGGGATCCATTCGAGGAACACGGGGACTAATTGAAGTAATGAGCCTCCCAATATAATATTGGGAGGCTCATTACTTCAATTGAGATAATGAAAAATCATTTCATTTTTTTAGTTGGAACTTTAGGCGGTTCTCGAAAAAAGATAGCGAAAAAAATTATCCCTAGAGTAGATACTAAGAGGAATGTATAAACCAATGCTTCCATAAATTCGATCGTGGTTTACAATTATAGCTTCCGTACCTATTTATTTAGAATCATCTCCCGAATAAAATAACGAAAGAACAAGAATCAAAGAAAAGGCAGCGATTTTAATCAAGATTTTTACAGCAGCCTATGTCAAATCACAAACAGAAAATAGAAGCGAAAAATAACAAAGCAATCTTGCATCAGACTACTTGTCTTCTTGTAGTTGGATCTCCAAGTTTTTGGAATGCTCCAAATTCCACTTGAGCATCCAAATCTGGATCAATACCGGCAAAAACATCTCTGAACAGGGTTCTAGCACCATGCCAAATGTGTCCGAAGAAGAAAAGCAAAGCAAACGAAGCATGCCCAAAAGTAAACCAACCCCTTGGACTGCTACGAAAAACACCATCGGATTTCAAAGTAGCACGATCTAATTCAAAAATTTCACCCAATTGAGCACGTCTAGCATATTTTTTCACAGTAGCAGGATCACTATAACTCACTCCATTGAGTTCGCCACCATAGAACTCAACAGTTACACCTACTTGTTCGACACTATACTTCGATTCTGCCCTTCTAAAAGGAACATCCGCTCTAACAATTCCGTCTCCGTCTACCAAAACAACCGGAAATGTTTCAAAAAAAGTAGGCATACGACGTACAAAAAGTTCACGCCCTTCTTTATCTCTAAAGATAGGGTGTCCTAACCACCCAACGGCTATTCCATCCCCGTTGTCCATTGAACCCGCTCTGAATAATCCTCCTTTTGCCGGATTATTGCCAATGTAATCATAAAAAGCTAATTTTTCAGGAATTTTAGACCAAGCTTCTGATAAACTTTGATTTTCGGCTAACCCAGCACTAACCCTTCGATATATTTCTTGCTGGAAGTATCCTTGATCCCATTGATAACGAGTAGGACCAAATAATTCGATGGGGGTAGTTGCTGAACCATACCACATAGTTCCAGTAACAACAAAAGCTGCAAAAAAGACAGCAGCTATACTACTGGAAAGGACGGTTTCAATATTTCCCATACGTAATCCTTTGTATAAACGTTGGGGCGGACGGACACTAAGATGGAATAAGCCCGCTAATATGCCCAATGTCCCTGCTGCAATATGATGAGAGGCTATTCCTCCCGGAACAAAAGGATCAAAACCTTCCACGCCCCACGCTGGATTTACAGGTTGTACCTTTCCGGTTAGTCCATAAGGGTCGGACACCCATATTCCAGGACCATACAATCCTGTTACATGAAATGCGCCAAAGCCAAAGCAAGCCACTCCTGAGAGAAATAAATGAATTCCAAAAATCTTGGGCAAATCCAAAGAGGGTTTTCCTGTGCGCTCATCACAAAAAATTTCTAGATCCCAATATACCCAATGCCAGATAGCTGCCAAGAAGCACAAGCCAGAAAACACAATATGTGCTCCGGCCACACCTTCGTAACTCCAAATACCCGGATTTGTTATAGTCCGCCCCGTAATACTCCAACCGCCCCATGAATTGGTTATTCCTAAACGAGTCATGAAGGGTATAACGAACATACCTTGTCTCCACATTGGATCAAGAACGGGATCGGAGGGATCAAAAACAGCTAATTCATATAGAGCCATTGAACCGGCCCAACCAGCAACCAGAGCTGTATGCATTATATGAACAGAAAGCAAGCGACCGGGATCATTCAATACGACAGTATGAACACGATACCAAGGCAAACCCATGGAAATACCCCTTTATCAAATCAACGAAAAATAGACACTATGTAACTTTATTGCATTGGAATACCTCCCCTTTTCGGTGGATTCTTTCGGAGAAAGGATTAATGTTTGTTCTATTCCATTAGTAATAAGGGAAGAATTCGGCTCAGAAGAAAAAAGAGAAGCAGATCTATTCTATACTCGATAAGTATCAATACGCAATGGGGGTTGATCCTATTTTTTATGAATGAATGCATCCCTATTTGTTCATCATTCAAAGGACCTATTCGTAAGAATTCTCTTTCATTCATTCCGCCTTTCTTTATTTTATGGCCTTAGTCTATCTATGTATAAAATATGATAAAGGCCCATATTATTAAGACCATTATTACATATTATTAAGATAAGACCATTATTACGTATTACATTACGTATTACGCTTCCACAATCAAAGTGAAATATAATATTACATATTATAATATTACATATTATTAAGATAAGACCATTATTACGTATTACATTACGTATTACGCTTCCACAATCAAAGTGAAATATAATATTACATATTATAATATTACATATTATTAAGATAAGACCATTATTACGTATTACATTACGTATTACGCTTCCACAATCAAAGTGAAATATAATATTACATATTATTAAGATAAGACCATTATTACGTATTACATTACGTATTACGCTTCCACAATCAAAGCGAAATATAATTTTACATTCTTTTTACTTTATGCCTGTTGGTATTCCAAAAGTTCCTTTTCAAGTTCCGGGAGATAACGATGCAAGCTGGGTTGACATATAGTGCGACTTGTCAAATATATTGGGTCATATGGGATTCCCCCGTTCTCTCGCCCGATCGAGATATCCCCTGTTTCGCCCCAAAAAGATTGATTGAATTATCAAAAATTTGTAGCGGGAAGTGTAATGAAGTGCAATTAGAGATCCATTTCATGGGGGTGTATCCAGATTAATATTTTCAATTAGAATGATTTATGGTTGGCTTGGTTGGACTGATAAAATGAAGTATCCAGGCTCCGTTTAGAAAAAACCCAATTGGTAATATATTTATGATTACCACCTATATCATAATCATAATTTTTCTTTTTTTTTTTAATTATAAATAAGAGCGATTTCAAACTGTTAATCAATCGAATAATATGGGAAATACGTTGAATATTTGGCGAAAAACATGAAAGAAAAAGGAATTAAATTAAAATAAAAAAAGGAAATGAAATCATAGCAAAAAGACGTGGTATTGGGTCATTTGTCCTATATGTGCAAATAAAAATCGGGCAGATCTTTACTCGGAGTAGAGCATAAACCTAAAAAAATTGAATAAAAAATTGACGAACCCCATTCAGGAACAAGAAAATGACATCGTGATTTGGATTGAATCGCAATGAAAAAAAAATGGATCAATGAAAAGTTTGTGCAATAAGTTTAGCGAATTTTTTCTATATTATAGGAAAACGGGCCAAAACTCATCTTTCTTTAATTTAATTTTAAATTTCATTTTATTTAAAAAATGTAAGAAAAAGCCCCTTCATTAGAAATTAGAAGTTAGAAAGGTCCGACTAGAAAAAACAAAGGATGGCTGGAATCTACACATTGATTTTTTTTCGCAATTTTTGTTGAACCGTATGCATCAAAAGGTGCCTGTACGGCTACTAAGGGATACAATTTTATCCTAATCAACCGAATTTATCGAGAAAGATTGCTTTTTTTGGGCAAAGAGCTTGATATCCAGACCTCGAATCAACTTGCGGGTATTATGATCTATCTCAGTATAGAGAGTAATAGCCGAGACCTGTTTTTTTTTATAAACTCTCCTGGCGGAGGGATAGTATCTGGATTATCTCTTTTTGATACTATGCAAGCAGTGGAACCAGATGTGCATACACTAGCCATGGGATTGACCGCTTCAATCGCAGCTTTTCTCTTGGTCGGAGGAGAAATTACCAAACGCAGAGCATTCCCTCACGCTCGGCGCCAATGAGTTTTTTTTTTTTATTATTGATGGAAAGAAAAAAGAAGACTATGCCTTCGCCATATGAAATATGAATTAGTAAGTAATAATAGCATGGCACTTTGAATTCGATATGAAATTTTTTTTTTATTTCTTTTTTTTTTTTTCAAAAAAAAATATTAGATTATGTATCGAAAGAGTAGTATGAGAGAAGGGGCATTTCCAATTTGATCTTAGCTATCGTGGGCCCATCTCAGGCGTCACAAACTTTTTTTCTTTTCCTACCAGAGGCTATTAACAATATTTATGTTATGAAAGAGTACGAAAAAAAAAAAGACTATTTTTTTTCTTTCTTTTTTTTTTTTCAAAAAAAAAAAGAAACTTTGGGATTGCTGAATCACAGACGAAATAAATATATAAAGCAACGGAGCCATCATAGTATTTTTAAACTTTTCCGAAAAAAAAAGAAAAAGAAGGATGGTAATTGGATTATTTATTAATCTGGGTCTAATAGACTCTATATTTTCTCTTTTTTTCGATGAAAGAAAAAAGAGAATTCCATTGTAAAGCCGTATGCAATTGTAAAGCCGTATGCAATGCGCAAAAAATGCCTGTACGGTTGTTCAATTCTATAGCTATTCTTCTCGCCTCATTATGTGAGTTAGAAGTATGTTATATCATCAGGGTAATGATCCATCAACCTATTAGTATGCTTAAGGATGATGGCTTCAAAGACTGGGTCATGGAAACAGACGAAGTAATGAAAATGCAAGAAGACATCATAGAGGCTTATGTACAAAGAACGGGCCAGCCCCGATGGGTTATAAACAAAGACATGGAAAGAGATAATTTTATGTCAGCAAAAGAAGCCAAAGATCATGGAATTGTGGATCATATAGTGCGTACAGAATCGAGACCTATAGTGAATGAAAAACCTATAGTGAATGAAAAACCTATAGTGAATGAAAAACCTATAGTGAATGAAAAACCTATAGTGAATAACAAACCTATAGTGAATGAAAAACCTATAGTGAATGAAAAACCTATAGTGAATGAAAAACCTATAGTGAATGAAAAACCTATAGTGAATAACAAACCTATAGTGAATAACAAACCTATAGTGAATAACAAACCTATAGTGAATAAAAAATGGAGACTAGTTAACGACAATGGCAATGGAAGACCACCATTTGACGACAATGGCAATGGAAGACCACCATTTGACGACAATGGCAATGGAAGACCACCATTTGACGACAATGGCAATGGAAGACCACCATTTGACGACAATGGCAATGGAAGACCACCATTTGACGACAATGGCAATGGAAGACCACCATTTGACGACAATGGCAATGGAAGACCACCATTTGACGACAATGGCAATGGAAGACCACCATTTGACGACAATGGCAATGGAAGACCACCATTTGACGACAATGGAACACCATTTAATTTTGATTTAGATTGATTTAATCCCTCTTATTCCTTTCCTTCTTTTTCTCTTTAATAGATTAATATTTTATTAATCTATTAAAGAGAAAAAGAAGTAATTCATAATCATCTGGTTAGGATCGATCTAAACCAGTCTATTATGTATATGATTGTATATGATTCAGCATGCCAACTATTAAACAACTTATTAGAAATGCAAGACAGCCAATTAGAAATGTCACGAAAGCCCCTGCTCTTCGGGGATGTCCTCAGCGCCGAGGAAGATGTACTAGGGTGTATGTGCGACTTGTTCAGATCATGGGCTGAGAAAAAGGAAACAATTTTTCAGTATCAACGATCAGTACCAGTGAATAGAATGGGGTTCTTCCGTTCACTATCTAAAAAAGATAGATCTACCATATCCTTCTATTGTGTATGAAATTTATGGTTTCCATTGGCGCAAATCCAATCTTGGAATTTTTTAAAAATTCCCCATTGGTAGCAAATGCTTATCCATTAAGCGGGGAAAATCCTATTTAAAAAGCAAAAAGATTATGCTTCGACTCTTGCAAAGAACGGACTAACAGGGTCAGCTACCCAATTAATCCTCCTAATTACATACCGTTACTGTATAAGATAGATCTCGTTGTGAAAGATCTATTACTGAAAAATTTATGAGTAGAGCCGAAGAGTGTGAACTGTACAAGTTACCAATTAAATGTTAAATGAAGGAATGAGCTCCGGTGTATAGAGGGGACCTCACCGTTTAAGAAGTAACCATAGAAACGATGGAACCCACTATTTATTTATCCATTTCTATTTACTCCTTTATTTTAGTTAATATGCTTTTTTTGATACCTAGTATCAATACAATTTCTTATTTCAAGGCGAAATGAAATGCCTAGAAAAAAGGAAAAATCGTGGGCGGGACGGTTATAGTAGCAAAAGCCATTGGAATTTTTATTTTATACATTGGAAGAATCCGTTTTGTTATTAATAGACTAGAAAAGAATAACTGAAAGAAAGAATTAGTTATTCATCAAAATTTCTTTTATTCAATGACCAGAATGAAAGAGGGATATATAGCTCGGAGACAAAGAGTAAGAGCTTTGGTTTCGGCTGATCGGGATAGAGATAGGAAAAAAAGATATTTTCGTCGTTTGTGGATCACTCGAATAAATGCAGGAATTCGAGGAATGGGGGTATCCTATAATTATAGTAGATTAATAAAAAATCGGTACAAGAAACAGTTGCTTCTTAATCGTAAAATACTTGCACAAATAGCTATCTCAAATAGGAATTGTCTTTATATGATTTCCAACGAGATTATAAAATAAGGAGATCGGAAGGAATCCACCGAAATGCTTTAAATGAAATGGGGTTCCCTCGAGAATGAACTCGAGGGAGGTAGAGTAGAAATTAATATGATAAAAAAATTCTGATAAGGTCATCAAAACAAGAAAACAAGATGAGCGAAGACGCTCAATAAAAAAAAAAAAAATTTATTTTTCTTCCCCAACCCGATTCGATTCTTTTATTTATTTCTTTTTTCTTACGACACGACAATTTTGATTATCAGATTTTTTGAATAAAGCATCAGTCTACGTTTGATAATTTTGAGTCAATTGAAGGGTAAGCCTATTTATTTCTGGTTCTAAGAGCAGTAGTTCTAGCGGTCGACTCTCTTCTTTCAAATCGTTTCTCATTTCTGGTTCTAGTTCTAGCGGTCGACTCCCTTCTTTCAAATCGTTTCTCATTATTAATAAAGGGTAACGAAGATAAAATACGAGCTTGTTTTATAGCAATAGTAATTAATCGTTGTTGTTTTAAAGTCAATCTATTTACTCGCCTAGATAAGATTTTTCCTTGTTCACTAATAAATCGACTAATTAAACTCATGTTTCTATAATCAATTCGATCCCCCGATTGGATCGGGGGCAAACGCCTACGAAAAGATCGCTTGTATTTATCCATCATTTCTTTATTCCTTATTTCTAAAAATAATCCTATCCTATCCTTTTCTAAAATCCTATTTTGATCGGATCAAATTCAAATTATAGAATTAATAGAATAAATACGATTTGCTTTGTTTTTTTTATTATTGTATTATTTATTTATTATTTATTTCTTATTTATTTGTTTATTTTATTAGTTTATTTTAATTATTTATTTATTATTTATTTGTTTATTTTATTAGTTTATTTTATTATTATATTATTTATAGATATTTATTTAAATATAATTTCATATTTTAATATATTTAATATATAAATATAATTTCATATTTTAATATATTTAATATATAAATATAATTTCATATTTTAATATATTTAATATATAAATATAATTTCATATTTTAATATATTTAATATATAAATATAATTTCATATTTTAATATATTTAATATATAAAATATAAATATAATTTAATATTTTAATATATTTAATATATAAATATAATTTAAATAAATATCTATAACTGTGATAATACATAAATAATAAATAAATATAATTTATAAATATATATAAATATAATTTCATATTTTAATATATTTAATATATAAAATATAAATATAATTTAATATTTTAATATATTTAATATATAAATATAATTTAAATAAATATCTATAACTGTGATAATACATAAATAATAAATAAATATAATTTATAAATATATATAGAACCGACACGAAAATAATAAATAATTAATAAAATAAGAAATAAATAATGAAATATAGTAATAAATACAAAATATAGTAATAACTAAAAAATATAGTAATGAATAAATCATACAATATAATAAATAATACAATATTAACAATATTAAAATTAACAACAATATTAAAATTAACAATATTAAAATAATCATTATGCACGAATAGAAAATAAAAAAAAAAATAGTTAGTGATATTAAAAATCTAATTCCTAATCAATGAAAATCCAACTCCTAATCATTCGAAGACTGTAAACTAAAAATCATTCGAAGACGGTAAACTAAAAAAATAAATAATTGACTCGAGAATAAAGAAAAAAATTATTAAAAAAATAAGAACTAAATAAAAAATAGAATAAAAAAAAATAAAAGAATATTGATACAATCATATACCAGGTTAAAAAGGTTAAAAATTTATTAACGTGCATATCGAATAATTTAAAACTAAAAACTTCACTTTAAAAAGAAAGCGTGGAATAGACAAGGAAATACAAATATAGACTAATATATAAATAAAATATTTGTTATATATTAGTTATATATTATATCTAACTAATTATATACTTAATATTACTTAATATATTATATAATATATATTATTATACCTGAATACCTAATGTCCTATTTTCTCATACTAAATACCTAATGTTACCTAAATACCTAATGTCCTATTTTCTCATATTCTCGGGAAGGGTTGACATACGAGTACTTGATTCGATTTATTTCTTTATCTCCCCGTGAATTGTATGTTTGTAACAATAGGAACAGAATTTCTTCAATTCCAATCGACTAGGCGTATTGTGTCGATTTTTTTGAGTAATATACCTGGAAATGCCCGTTGATTCCTTATTAACGACGTTTCGAACACAACTGGTACATTCCAAAATAATCGTTACTCGGACATCTTTACTCTTGGCCATGAACCCCCTTTGAGTTTTTAATTCACCCAACTCTTCTATTTTCCGATCAAAAGTGAAGAAGAAAGGAATGAAAATAAATAAATAAAAGTTGCTAACTCAAAACCAAATCCTGAAAGATTTCGTTGCAATCAATTGCAATCAATATAGTAAATCAATATGTATTATACTAATAGTAAATAAGTAATACAATGATTTCTAACTCGATTTAGAATCACAGTACGGTATTTTCTTTAAGTATCTTGTAGGATACTGTTGTTCCAGCCACATTTCTCTTTTCGCTCTACTAGTAATTTAATTGGAGCTTGAACCCAAGTTTTGTTGAGGTTCAATCCACTTTTTTCGTTCTACCTTCCTTATTTATTTTATATAATTCTTATATAATTAGAATTCTAAAAAAACTAAATAGAATTATTTCTTATATAATTAGAATTCATTTCTTATATAATTATAATTCTAAAAACAACTAAAGTCAAGGGGGGGCGAGAGATTAGTCACAGATATTTGATTGTATATCGATCTAATCTTTTTCACCCCGTCCCGCGACAATAACTAGAATTAAAAAAAAGGGAATGTTAACGCATCCGGGAAGAAACGATTGATCTCTATCAATAAACCCGCTAAAGAACCGAACCAGAGAGTACTTAGTACCGGTGCTACGGAAAGATATGTTTTTAGATCTCGCATTTAAAATCCTCCTTCTTTATCGTATTACATACATTATGGTAATACATATATAATCACATGTATGTGTGGTTAAAGACCACTTGTATTTGTATATTTGTACCCGGAATTCCTAATTCAAAATTAAAATTTAAATGTACAATGATTCGATAGATAAGATTTTCCTTTTCTTAAAACAGCAAAATAGGTCCCTTTCTGCCTGAGAATTCCCGCCAAAAAGATTCATTTATTATTCATTATATGGTTGTTATATGATATGAGACCAAAAAGAGGAAATGGAAAGATAATTTTTGTATATCAATAGATGAAATAAGGGTGTGGAAAACAAGACAGGGATTCTCTACAATAACATCGTAGGCCAATTGAAAGGGATGTAGCGCAGCTTGGTAGCGCGTTTGTTTTGGGTACAAAATGTCACGGGTTCAAATCCTGTCATCCCTACCTATTACTTCTCCTTTGAGCAGTAAGGAGGGAGCCATTTTAGTTTTAGATTGATTAAAATTAAGCATACATAATCTATCATTTTCTCATATTATATATGATATATGATAGTATAGGTGTGCACGATGTATTGGGGTTATAAAATAAAAGAATCCTCTTTTTTACAGTCTTATTTATTATGATAAGAAAGCGCTCTTAGTTCAGTTCGGTAGAACGTGGGTCTCCAAAACCCAATGTCGTAGGTTCAAATCCTACAGAGCGTGATTCCGCTCTTGTTAAGTCGAAAATTACACCGAACTGAAAAAAAAAAAAAAAAAAAAAAAATTGAACAGCAATTCGAATTTGACCTCCTTGAATTAAATTAATTAAATTAAAATTAAAGGGGTCAGTCAAAAAAAGAGATGTTAATTAATCAAAGGTCCAACTGATCACCACGTATGTATTGTAAATATGCGGTTACGAATAATCCAGCCAAAGTAATAGGAATTAGACCTAAGACGATTCCAAATAGAAAAACTTCAATCATTTCAATTTATTTGAAAGGAGAAAAAGAAAGGTAATATCTATCCCTAAATATTAATCTCTATTGCCCATGAATATCAATAACTAATAATTGATAATTAACACGGTAAGGAACTATAGAATATATGGAATAGGACAGAAAACTTTGTTTTTATTAATTGTTCGTTCATTCAATTAATTTTCAAATAAGTCGTATCTTACTCAGACCAATAAATAGAGCTGAGGTTATAGTTAAAGCCGCTAGTAAAAAACCGAAATAACTAGTTAGAGTAGGCATGAAGGAGCTAAATGAAATATGTTCTTTTTATACATATGTTTATAAAGCACTTACCTAAGTTTCAATTTTTAAAAGAGACGGGGATAAGCAAAAATACCAATTGAAAGAATAAGTTCAATTGAAATTTTTTGATTCATCAATCATTCTAAACGGTATTCACAAAAATAGAGCGGCAGGACAAGAGTAGAAAAGAAAAAGAAATAGATTCATCATCTTTGTAGTTAGGTCAAGAAAAAACCTTTGGATCTAATACAAGAATACAAGAAAGGCCGCCTCACAAATATTGATTAGTAGAATTTTTTTTTTATTCCTTGCTCTTTTTTTTATCTATATCTAATACTATCGACTACTCTTACTTGTTACTAGACGACTAAGCAATTCCTTAAAATAAAAAAAGGAGGGCTTACAACAAAAAACAAAACCTCTTATGCAATTACGAAAAAAAGTCAATTTTTAGATTTCGCATCTAATTGACTTGCGGAAATATGATAATTTCCTTCATGAATTATTATAAACTTGTTGGATTCACGGGTTACCTGATCTTCCGTTTCTAGCCCCAAACCAATAATAGAATCCCCTATATTATATTCCAGGAATTTGAGGAATTTTCTATCGCATGATACGTGGTTATACATCGACAAGCAAGAAGAAGAAAGAAATTATCTAGCACTTCATGTCGATATACTGTTTGAAATTGCGTTGCTGTGTCAGAAGAAGGATAGCTATACTGATTCGGTATACTCTAAAAATACCTTTGGTACAATATTGACGATCTCACAAAGATTGAATTTCAGTGAATTTCCGTTTACTGATCTCATCTTTTACGGAATCGATCCCCTACAAGAATATGCGGAGCTCAGCATGTCTGGAAGCACAGGAGAACGTTCTTTTGCTGATATTATTACCAGTATTCGATACTGGATCATTCATAGTATTACTATACCTTCCCTATTCATTGCGGGTTGGTTATTCGTCAGCACAGGTTTAGCTTATGATGTGTTTGGAAGCCCTCGTCCAAACGAGTATTTTACAGAGAGCCGACAAGGAATTCCATTAATAACCGGCCGTTTTGATTCTTTGGAACAACTCGATGAATTTAGTAGATCTTTTTAGGAGGACCCAATGACCATAGATCGAACCTATCCAATTTTTACAGTGCGATGGTTGGCTGTTCACGGACTAGCTGTACCTACCGTTTCTTTTTTGGGGTCAATATCAGCAATGCAGTTCATCCAACGATAAACCTAATCCGAATTAATTATAGAGCTATGACACAATCAAACCCGAACGAACAAAATGTTGAATTGAATCGTACCAGTCTCTACTGGGGGTTATTACTCATTTTTGTACTTGCTGTTTTATTTTCCAATTATTTCTTCAATTAAGAAAAAAAGAGTAGTAGAATACTAAATAATAGTAGGAATTCTCTTATCCCATTCGGAAGGATTGCATCTCATAATTATCTATGACTGTTTATGTCTTTAGCATGACCACTTGATGAAATGTGGAGGGAAGCGGGATAAATGGCCGATACTACTGGAAGGATTCCTCTTTGGATAATAGGTACGGTAACTGGTATTCCTGTGATCGGTTTAATAGGTATTTTCTTTTATGGTTCATATTCTGGATTGGGTTCGTCCCTGTAATATGTAATAATGGGATGAACTAAGTTATAGGCATGAAAGTGTAAGAACTCAACGGGGCCCGCCTCCTCTTTCTTTGTCTGATTCGCGAGAGGAGGGGTCCCGTTGAATTCTTAATGATCATAATATTTTGTTCGTATAAATATAAATGACAACAAATAGATCACTTTTTCCGATGATGTTTTTGAAAAATGAACTCGATTAATTGATTCATAGCATCTGTTCTTCGATAGTATCTATCGATACTTTCAAGGTTAGAAGAAAAAAAGGAATCACTCAATTTCCTTTTCCTGGATGACACAATCACAATATATATTTAATTTTAATATTTAATTTTTTTTAATATTTAATTTTAATATTTTAATATTTAATTTTAATATTTCTTTTTTTTTTCTGTCGACCAGATATCAAGCAAACCCTTTCTAGACTAGTCTAACCTTACTCTATTTATTTTAGTATTTCATCAAAGTTTGAAATTTTTTTATAAGTTCATCGCCTTGCTTCTATTTTATATTTATAAAAAAAAGGATTCCTTCTCTTTTTTTTGGTTGTCCATTACTTATTATATTATATTATACTTATTTATACTTATACTTATTTTATACTTATTTATACTTATTTTATACTTATTATATTATCCTTATTACTTATTCGATTACTTTATTACTTATTCTATTATCTATTATAATCTATTATCTATTATAAGTAAATCTAAAAAAATAAAGGGTTCTGAAAAATCTGGAAAAATATAAACTAAGAATAGAAATCTTTGACGAATGGGATCCGGAATTGTTATTATTTCGACACAAGAAAAGGAATTTTACACATCCTTTTCTTGTGCCGAAGGCTAGGAAGACGAAGAATACTCCCTGTAATTATTTGTTCCCCTCATTTATCCTTCCTTTCTATTCTCCGCTTACTTATCTTATGTTTAGTATCTAATCAAATTGAATTTAGAAAACAAAACCCATTCTGTGACATTTCAATCTGACAATAGGGATATAATTACACCCCTCCCATTTAGATTGAAAAAAGAAAAGAAGGGGTAAAGACAAATAGTCTTCTTCACAATATACAGATTTTGAATGCGGTAAAAGTAATTCCTAGAGAAAGAATATAAACAAGCAAAAGACTTTTCATACTTTTTTCATCATACCTAACCTAATTGCCAGGAAGAATTTGTTCTTTTTTACAAATTTGATGTTGATAAATCCACGGATCTAGAAATTCATTTGGACACTTGAACCTTTTCAAATTGTTTCTTTTTAAGAACCAAAAAGATTTGTGCAAAAACAATAGATGCCAAGAAGAACAAAAGGCCTTGGACACGTAGTGGATCTTGAAGTACTATTTCTGCATCCCCCTGACCAAATCCACCCACATTAGGATTACTTGTTAATGGTTGATCAAGTTTGATAGATTCACCCTCTGAAACAAGAAGTTCTGGTCCTGGGGGGATAATATCAACCACTTGATGTCCATCCAATGCATCCGTTATGGTTATTTCGTACCCCCCTTTTTCTTTTCGTATGATTTTGCTTACTATACCTGTTGCCGTAGCATTATAAATTGTATTGTTACTTTTGTTCCCGTCGGGATAAATCTGACCCCTTCCCCTATTTCCGCCTACGTATATGGGATATTTTAAGAAATGAACATCCTTATTACTAGCAGGGTCTGGGGAAAGAATAGGAAAGGTGATTTCACTATATTTTTGACCAGGAACAGGACCTATCACAAGAATATTTTTCTGAGTGGGGCGGTAGTTCTGAAAAGACAGATTGCCTATCTTTT
The DNA here is from genome assembly GCF_047325235.1 of Durio zibethinus. Classification (NCBI taxonomy): domain Eukaryota; kingdom Viridiplantae; phylum Streptophyta; class Magnoliopsida; order Malvales; family Malvaceae; genus Durio; species Durio zibethinus. Next base: position 1,286,818 of record NW_028323043.1, on the reverse strand, counting down.
CTTTCATCTCGGGCGAAATACGATCAGGTGGGGCTAACTCAAACCCCTCCGGTAAAATAAGAACAGCACCCACATTCAAAGCCCCTTTCTTACCATTAGCAAGAACTTGTTTCAGTTGCATATCATAAGGAATTCTAACAACCGCTTCAAATACAGTATCAGGAAGTACCGCTTGTGGAACCTCAATATCCACGGGTTTATTAGCTAAATGGCAATTGGCACATACAATACGCCCAGTTGCTTCTCGTGGATTTTCATACCCCTGCTGCGCAAAAATGGGATATGCATTTGAAATGGATGCCCCGGTTATTATATAGATCATGAGCGATACGGAAATGGATCGAGTAATCTCCTCCTTTATCCAAGAAAAAGTATTTCTAGTTTGCATGGTACAATCATTGATCCCGAAAATTTCTACAATAAAATTAGGTAGGTCACTAGTATAGTTCCCTATCCACGATTCTGCTATTTACTTTTACTGAAAAAAAAAAAAATTTACTGAAATAGAGGAGGAATTGTATTCCCCTGATGGGTAGAAAGAGTAAAGTAAGTACGACTTTGCATTCTTTGCTTATATACAAAGTAAGAAAGATTCTAATTGAATCCGTGAATCATTTTTCAGTCAGTCAGTGAATGATAAATAACTACAAGTGACGGCGATACATGATTTAAATAACGAAAGATCGAATATTTAAAAATTGTATCTAGAATGACTGGAAGGGTACAAGCAAGAACAGATATAATTTGATCATTATGAGCAAATCCAAAATCTTTGTAGATATAGCCAATCATTAGTTCCCAACCGTGGTGCGAATGGAATCCGACACAGAACTCAGTTAATAAAAGAATAGAAAAAGCTTTTATTGTGTCGCTTAAATTATATAGGAATTCTTGAACCCAAGAGTTAAGAATAACAAGTTCTTCATTACCCAAAATAGAATAACCACTTAGAATAACGAAACAGATTAGATTTGTCGAGAAGTGCAAAATCGTATGGATACGATCCTCATTGTGCATCTTGATCAATTGGATCGTTTCTTTGTGGATTCCTATACGAAGTTTTTGTAGATGTGTTTCCGGGTATTCTTTTATCATTTCGTCCAACAGGAGGAGTTCCTCTACTTCTATGAATTGTTCTAGAATACTTTTTTCTTGAATATCATTCAAAAAAGTTTCGGATTGCCTAGTATTCCACCAATTAGTAATCCAAGATTTCAGACTTTTATTAAATGAGAGAGAGATCCACCAGGGCAAAAATACTATAGATGCAAAATATAGAAGGGGAGTGAATGCTTTCTTTTTTGCCATTTTTTCATCTGTGAATTGTTAATGAACCCACCTCATTCGTTGACTTTATGTGATCTAATCTTTCTATCAAGCATGACTTTCATTATATTATAAATTATAAGATAAATTATAAGGTAGGGGCCCATGAATCTATTCTCTGTTTTTTTTTTTTTTGATTCAGTGCTTAGTCCTTGAATCTAAAAAGAGTACAGAAATAGAAAATAAGAATCCACTTTGAATTCGAATGTTCGAATGAAATATATATATATATTATTGTTTCCAGATATCTCAATTGATCAAATTCGAAGCAATTGCCCTCTTTCGATAACTGCCCGAAAGAACCGCTTCAAATAATAAAGATTATTCTATTCAGATTTTGAGACGAAGGAGCTCCCTGTCTATATCAAGATATCAATCAAATATGTCGAAAAATTTTCGCGGGTTATCTAGACTGTATATAGTCTAGAGTCCGGGAATAATTGAAAAAAAAAAAATTATGAAAAATATTATGATGATCAAAAATGAGTGACAAAAAAAGACAGAAAAGTTATCATTACATTTATCATTATGTTATAAGAAAGAAATCTACTTGTTTAGTTCTTAAGGAGCACAAAAGAAAGGATAAAAGGGGAGGGGCTGATTGACAAAAGGAAAGTAGAGAAAATTTACAAGATATAATCTATCTGTATCTAACGTATCAACTCCAAATATTGAAAATAAAAAGTTAAATATTTCGAAATACTTTGATATATGAGATGAATCCATTATTTCGATTTCTTGCTTGTTTTGTTACTGAATTAAGTTGAGTGGTTTTACATTTACAGACGCATAAAAAACAATTTTTGTGGACAAAAAAAAAAAAACAGTTTTGTTTTATGTTATGACTCTTCCGTATACGTCTTCTTTGGTTCGAGTGGGCATTCTTAAGAAACTTCAGTTTAGTTCTGCTATAGAAAAAAGAGGCTTCTTGTCTTGAGTTTTTTCCTCCTGCCGAGAAAGCATTTATTCTGCAATTCATTTCAAAAGACTTCAATCGGTACACGCAAAAAATAGGCCAATTCAGCAGCTTTTTGCTCAATTTCTCGTGGAGTCAAATTCTCATCAGTACGAGTCAAGGGAACGGCCCCCTGGCCTCTGATTTCCATATAAAGGACACGCCGAGCATAAATACCCTCTTTAACTTCTATTCTGATGGACTGAATATCTTTCATAAGGAATCGTAGAAAGATGCGACGATTTTTTCCAGGAAAACCCCAACGAAAAATACATACTATTCCCTCTTTTCTATCGAATCGATCATAACCACTACCTACATTCCAAAAAATCGTGCACCACAAATAGGAACTAATAAAGAGACCCGCGATCCCATAGAAAGACATCACGATTCCTTGTGGAAAAAAAACTATTTGCTGAGACGGAAATAAAGATATCAAATTCCTACCAAGATAACTAGAAGTTCCAACTAATAAAAACCCTAATGAACCAAAAAAAAGAATAAAGGCCCAGCAGAAATTGCTTGTTTTTCGAGACCCCACTATAAATTCTATCCATATAGATTCTGATCGCCAACTCATACATACTAGATCCAGTTGCATTTTATTGGAATTGAGAAAATAAGCAAAAAAATTTGACTTTACTTTTTTTGTTTCCGAAGTAACTCTCATCAACTAGTGCTATTTTGATATGAACTTTTAGAAGTAATTCATCAAATTGCTTAGATCTAAAATCATCCCCTTTATATGATCCCCTATACAGATCTACTAGATATATAGACTTTAATTTCATACATTCGTCCGGTACCGATCCACTTGCTATAATTCATTTACCCCTATATCATGTTTACGTATGCATAAGAGGAGCTTTTTCATTTATGTTCGGGGAAGCCGGATGGATGTTATACAATATTCTACTAAATAGATATCCGTGGCATCTAAGTCGTGAAAAAAAAAATAGATAAGATTTGGTCTTGGCCTTGGCCCCATCGAATCTAAAAAATCTTAGTTTTTTGAACATACAAAGATAAAGAAGCCATTGCAATTGCCGGAAATACTAGGCCTACTAAAGGCACAAAAATAGAGGGAATTGTCATAAAATGGGTACCTCAATTTAATATTCGTACCTGTTATTGTTATATTGTTAGTTATAAAGTTAGTTATAAATATATCTTATAATAATTATATTATAATTCGTATATTATACTAAGTATATCTAAATATTATACTAAGTATATCGAAATACTAAGTATATCTAAATATTATACTAAGTATATCTAAATACTAAGTATATCTAAATATTATACTAAGTATATCTAAATACTAAGTATATCTAAATACTAAGTATATCTAAGCGAGTATATATATCTAATATATATATCTTATCTAATAAGTGCAAGGAATGTAGAATTAAATAAAGGGACTTGCCCATCTTTCTAAATGAAATAAAATAGGTGTATGATAAGATAATCCACTTTCTTTATTATCTTACTTTATTCCTACTTTTCTTATTATTATTATTCTATTGTTCTTGTCTTCTAATTTTAATTTCTAATTTGAATTTAATAAAGAAAGAGTTTATTACAAATTGAGAAAGAGTTTATTACAAATTGTCGAAAGATTCGATTCGTTAGAATCCGATCCAAGAACAGGGATTTTTAGTAAAAATAGAATTCTCGGGAGATATAGAAAGATGCAAAACTCTATATTTATATTTTTTCTATATTTGAATTATATAAACATACGCAATAGAGCAAGATAAAATTCGTTTTTCGACAATTCCATTTTATGTCACAAAGTCAAAGCCCATTATGCGGGCTTTGACTTTGATTCTGATAAACTAACTAACTGCCTTTTCACTACAAAGAAAATAATTTAACTTAAGACTCTACTTGATTGAATTTTGATTCAAAGGAAAAAAACCGTGGAACTGAAATAACTCACTCAGAACACCCTTTAAAGGATTACGTGGTACGATTGGATCGAATAAACCCTTATGGAATAAATATTCAGCCTCCTGTGAACCTTCAGGTACTGTTATATTCAATGTTTGCTCAATTACTCTTTTACCCGCAAATGCAATATAGGCATTGGGTTCAGCAATAATGATATCCCCCAACATACCAAAACTCGCGGTCACTCCACCAGTAGTAGGAGATGTAAGAATTGATACATAAAATAACTTTTTATTTGATTGATAATCATATAAAGCAGAAGATATTTTAGCCATTTGCATCAAGCTCAAACTTCCTTCTTGCATGCGTGCTCCTCCGGAAGCACACACTAGAATAAGAGGCAAAAAATTATTGGTAGCATATTCGATCAAACGGGTGATTTTCTCGCCTACTGCGGATCCCATACTACCCCCCATAAACTGAAAATCCATAACCCCGATTGCTATAGGAATACCGTTTAGTTGACCCGTACCTGTTTGAATAGCCTCAGTTAATCCTGTCTCTCTTTGATAAGAATCAAGACGATCTTTATAGGGCTCTTCGTCATACTCAAACGGATCAGAATCAATACCATCTTCGTCATACTCAAACGGATAAGAATCAATACCATCTTCGTCATACTGAAATGGATCAGAATCAATACCATCTTTATCTTTGTCAAACTGAAATGGATCATAATCAATACCATCTTTATCTTTATCTTTGTCAAACTGAACTTTATCTTTGTCAAACTGAACTTTATCTTTGTCAAACTGAACTTTATCTTTGTCATACTGAACTTTATCTTCGTCATACTGAAATGGATCAGAATCAAGACCATCTTTATCTTTGTTAAACTGAAATGGATCATAATTAATACCATCTTTATCTTTGTTAAACTGAACTTTATCTTTGTCATACTGAACTTTATCTTTGTCAAACTGAACTTTATCTTTGTCATACTGAACTTTATCTTCGTCATACTGAACTTTATCTTCGTCATACTGAAATGGATCAGAATCAATACCATCCATATAAGGCTCTTCTTGGTCAGACTGAAATGGATCATAATCAATACCATCTTCGTCAGAACCATCTTCGTCAGCTTCGTCAGAACCATCTTCGTCAGCTTCGTCAGAACCATCTTCGTCAGCTTCGTCAGAACCATCTTCGTCAGCTTCGTCAGAACCATCTTCGTCAGCTTCGTCAGAACCATCTTCGTCAGCTTCGTCAGAACCATCTTCGTCAGACTGAAATGGATCATAATCAATACCATCTTCGTCAGACTGAAATGGATCATAATCAATACCATCTTCGTCATACTGAAATTCAATGGGATCCAGAGAGATCATGTCTTCATCCATAGGATCCCAAGTACCTGGATCAATCGAAAGTTCGATTCTATCTGAACTACTCATTTTCAAATGATATCCACAGTATTCACAAATATTCATTTTTGGCTTAAGAAATTTCTTATAATTTAATCCATAACAATCTTCATTTTCGCATAGAACCCACAAATGCTTGAAATCTTTAGGCCTTTCTAAATCATTACCATTTGCGCAACTTTCTTTTAGAGTTAAATCATTACCATTTGCGCAACTTTCTTTTAGAGTTAAATCATTACCATTTGCGCAACTTTCTTTTAGAGTTAAATCATTACCATTTGCGCAACTTTCTTTTAGAGTTAAATCATTACCATTTGCGCAACTTTCTTTTAGAGTTAAATCATTACCATTTGCGCAACTTTCTTTTAGAGTTAAATCATTACCATTTGCGCAACTTTCTTTTAGAGTTAAACCATTGTCTTCACTACTATTTCCACCTTCAACACAAATGTAACCACAAATGCAATTATAAATATAACTATCATTGTAATTGTCACTACCACTTAAAATGGAACTATCAATACAGGTTTGAGAACGAAGATAAGAGTTAATACAACTCTTAATGTGATTATTCCAACTATAGTTAGTATCATACAAGTTAAAATCATAGTGGGGATCGTCATTGTCAATCTCAAAAATTTGATTTTCACTATTAAAATATAGAGAATAATTATCCTGATTACTATCATTATCCTGATTACTATCCCTAATTAAAACCCTAATTCGGGTGTCATCAGAAATGAAATTCCGAATGTCTTTGACGCCAACTAAATGATCAACCTTACTGTAATAACTAGAGCTGTCACTACAACCATGAATGTTTTTATCCATATCATTTCTAACCGGGTCTTCGTTTACACTAGTATTTTCAATAGGACCAAGGCTATCCATTGATTTACTTAGCCCACATCTGTATTCTAATTCCCCCTTAGACAAGATAAAATTGAACCATAATTTTTCCATAGAGTTTTCTTGCCTCTATTTAGATGTAAAGTATAATAGATGAATAGTCATTTGATGAAAAAAAAAAAATCATTTATTTCCTATCGGAATACGCATAATGGATACAATCATTAAACTAATAATGAGTGAATATTGAAGTAAAGGATTCTCGTTTGTGAGAACCTGGAGTATCAGTTCATTATATATGATATATGATACTTTACTTTTTTCTTTTCAATTATAAATATAAATTTTCAATTAGAAATAGCGATTTCCCTATGTTGTGTAAAATTCGCACTGAAAAAATTGAAAAAAGAAATTTTTCTCCTATCAAGAACCTTTTTCGTAAAATATCGTCTACTAATACAATAAAATCTCGTCTACTAATACAATAAGTTTCTATTCCAACACGGAACGAATAGGATAGAAAAGAATACACCAATCTTTAGGATCGGCTCAATCCTTTTAGTAAAAGATTGGGCCGAGTTTAATTGCAATTCAACAAACCAACAGTAATTACTGGATTACAAAGTATCCATTGCTTCGAATTCAAATTTTATTTATCTAAAGTATCCATTGCTTCGAATTCAAATTTGATCTCCTTCCATACTTCACAAGCAGCAGCTAGTTCCATACTCCATTTGCCAGCCTCGCGGATAATTTCATTACCCTGGCGGGCAAGGTCACGTCCCTCATTACGAGCTTTTACACATGCTTCTAAAGCTACTCGATTAGCTACGGCACCCGGTGCATTTCCCCAAGGGTGTCCTAAAGTTCCTCCACCGAATTGTAGTACGGAATCATCTCCAAAGATCTCGGTCAAAGCAGGCATATGCCAAACGTGAATACCCCCCGAAGCTACGGGCAGAACACCTGGTATAGAAACCCAATCTTGAGTGAAATAAATACCACGGCTTCGATCTTTTTCAATAAAATCATCACGTAGTAAATCAACAAAGCCCAAAGTTATGTCCCTTTCTCCTTCAAGTTTACCTACTACTGTACCAGCGTGAATATGATCTCCACCAGACAGACGTAAAGCTTTAGCTAGTACACGAAAGTGCATACCATGATTCTTCTGTCTATCAATAACTGCGTGCATTGCGCGATGGATGTGAAGAAGTAGACCATTATCTCGGCAATAATGAGCCAAGCTAGTATTTGCAGTGAACCCACCTGTTAAGTAGTCATGCATTACGATGGGAGCTCCCAATTCTCTGGCAAATATGGCCCTTTTAATCATTTCTTCACATGTACCCGCAGTAGCATTCAAGTAATGCCCTTTGATTTCACCTGTTTCAGCCTGTGCTTTAAAAATTGCTTCGGCACAAAATAAGAAACGGTCTCTCCAACGCATAAATGGTTGGGAGTTCACATTCTCATCATCTTTGGTAAAATCAAGTCCACCACGTAGACATTCATAAACTGCTCTACCGTAGTTCTTAGCGGATAACCCCAATTTAGGTTTAATAGTACATCCTAATAGGGGGCGACCGTACTTGTTCAATTTATCTCTTTCAACCTGGATGCCATGAGGCGGGCCTTGGAAAGTTTTAGTATAAGAAGGAGGGATTCGCAGATCCTCTAGACGTAGAGCGCGCAGGGCTTTGAACCCAAATACATTACCCACAATGGAAGTAAACATGTTAGTAACAGAACCTTCTTCAAAAAGGTCTAAGGGGTAAGCTACATAACATATATATTGATTTTCTTCTCCAGCAACGGGCTCAATGTGGTAGCATCGCCCTTTGTAACGATCAAGGCTGGTAAGCCCATCGGTCCACACGGTTGTCCATGTACCAGTAGAAGATTCAGCAGCTACTGCTGCCCCTGCTTCCTCGGGCGGAACTCCGGGTTGAGGAGTTACTCGGAAGGCTGCCAAGATATCAGTATCTTTGACTTCATATTCAGGAGTATAATAAGTCAATTTATACTCTTTAACACCAGCTTTGAATCCAACACTTGCTTTAGTCTCTGTTTGTGGTGACATAAGCCCCTCCCTACAACTCATGAATTGAAAATTTTCGCAACAACAAGGTCTGCTCGGCATAAATTAGGAGTTAATGAAACCTTTTCGAAGAAATCTTTCAAAAAATTATCAACTAATCCGAAAGGTTCCTTATTAGACCATGGTATTTGATTCGCCAAATACATCATTATTCTATATTCTTTCATATTCTATATTCTTTCATATGTATGGCGCAACCCAATCCGTGTTTTTCAAGTTTAGAATTCCTTACTTTTTTTTTGAATCGAAATGAAAATGAAATAAATGAAATAGAAATATTATAAATATATAATTATAATTAGAATTATAAATATAAAATATATATATAAAATATATAAATTAAATATAAAATATATAAATTCAATAATAAGTCAATAGTCAATAATAAGATAATACTATAATAATATAAATTCAATAATAAGTCAATAGTCAATAATAATCAATAATAAGATAATAAGATAATAAGAAATAATATAAAATAAGAAATAATATAAATTCAATAATAAGAAATAAGAAAGAATAAGAAATTCACTCTTGACAGTAATATATGTTGTATATGTAAATCCTAGATGTGAAAATATGCGTAATTCGTTTATGAAATGAAAAAAAAGGAATATAGATGGAAAAAGGGGGGATAGGTTGGACGTAAAAAAAAATCGATATGCTAAAATAAAATACGAAATGAAATAAGGGCTAATGAGATAGAAATAAGGAATCGTAAATAGAGTTCGGGTTCGAATTCCATAGATAATATGGATGGTATTGCCTATAATGATAGACAAATGAAAGACAATGATAGACAAATGAAAGACTCTCTCAAAATTGTTATTTATTTATCCACTTGATATTTTGCAAATAGGTTGGTTGAACTTAAAAATTCCTTCATTGAATAAGGAAACAATCCAATTGAATTGCATTCAATTGGATGGTACCAACGAAATCGAGTGCTAATCCCCATTTCTTATTGAATTAACCGATCAACTTGCTGTCGAAGATTTTTTTTATTAGAAAATTTTCGAAAAAAAAAATTGACATATTTCACTTTATTTTATTATGAGAATAAATCCTACTACTTCTGTTCCTGGAGTTTCCACGCTTGAAAAAGAAAATCTGGGACGTATTTCTCAAATCATCGGTCCAGTACTGGATGTAGCCTTTCCCCCGGGCAAGATGCCTAATATTTACAACGCTTTGGTAGTTAAGGGTCGAGATACCATCGGTCAACAAATTAATGTAACTTGTGAGGTACAGCAATTATTAGGAAACAATCGAGTTAGAGCTGTAGCTATGAGCGCTACAGATGGTCTAATGAGAGGAATGGAAGTGATTAACACGGGAGCTCCTCTAAGTGTTCCAGTCGGCGGAGCGACCCTAGGACGAATTTTTAACGTGCTTGGGGAGCCCGTTGATAATTTAGGTCCTGTAGATACTCGCACAACATCCCCTATTCATAAACCTGCGCCCGCTTTCATACAATTAGATACAAAATTATCTATTTTTGAAACAGGAATTAAAGTAGTCGATCTTTTAGCTCCTTATCGTCGTGGAGGAAAAATCGGACTATTTGGGGGAGCTGGGGTAGGTAAAACAGTACTCATTATGGAATTGATCAACAACATTGCCAAAGCTCATGGGGGTGTATCCGTATTTGGCGGAGTAGGTGAACGTACTCGTGAAGGAAATGATCTTTACATGGAAATGAAAGAATCTGGAGTAATTAATGAACAAAATCTTGCGGAATCAAAAGTGGCTTTAGTCTACGGTCAGATGAATGAACCGCCAGGAGCTCGTATGAGAGTTGGGTTGACTGCCCTAACTATGGCGGAATATTTCCGAGATGTTAATAAACAAAACGTACTTCTATTTATAGACAATATCTTCCGTTTTGTCCAAGCGGGATCCGAAGTATCTGCCTTATTGGGTAGAATGCCTTCCGCTGTGGGTTATCAACCCACCCTTAGTACCGAAATGGGTTCTTTACAAGAAAGAATTACTTCTACCAAGGAGGGATCCATAACTTCTATTCAAGCAGTTTATGTACCCGCGGATGATTTGACCGACCCTGCCCCTGCCACAACATTTGCGCATTTAGATGCTACTACCGTACTATCAAGAGGATTAGCTGCCAAAGGTATCTATCCAGCGGTAGATCCTTTAGACTCAACGTCAACTATGCTCCAACCTCGAATCGTTGGAAAGGAACATTATGAAACTGCGCAAAGGGTTAAGCAAACCTTACAACGTTACAAAGAACTTCAGGACATTATAGCTATCCTGGGGTTGGACGAAGTGTCCGAAGAGGATCGCTTAACCGTAGCAAGAGCGCGAAAAATTGAGCGTTTCTTATCACAACCCTTTTTCGTAGCGGAAGTATTTACTGGTTCCCCGGGGAAATATGTTGGCCTAGCAGAAACAATTAGAGGATTTCAATTGATCCTTTCCGGAGAATTAGACGGTCTTCCTGAACAGGCCTTTTATTTGGTAGGTAACATCGATGAAGCTACTGCGAAGGCTACGAACTTAGAAATGGAGAGCAAATTGAATAAATGACCTTAAATCTTTGCGTACTCACCCATAATCGAATTGTTTGGGATTCAGAAGTGAAAGAAATCATTTTATCTACTAATAGCGGACAAATTGGCGTATTACCAAATCACGCGCCTATTGCCACAGTTGTAGATATAGGTATTTTGAGAATACGCCTTAACGACCAATGGTTAACGATGGCTCTGATGGGTGGTTTTGCTAGAATAGTCAATAATGAAATCACTATTTTTGGAAAGGATGCGGAAAAGGGTAGTGACATTGATCCACAAGAAGCTCAGCAAGCTCTTGAAATAGCGGAAGCTAACTTGAGGAAAGCTGAAGGCAAGAGGCAAACAATTGAGGCAAATCTAGCTCTCAGATGGGCTAGGACACGAGTAAAGGCTATCAACGCGATTTCGTAACTAGTTGGTTAATCGAAAGAATTTCCGTA
>NW_028323043.1:1264300-1266800 GCF_047325235.1 Durio zibethinus | reverse complement strand
CGTGAGCCGATGGTGGTCGAGGCAACCGCCCGCACCAGCTCGAGGCATGTGCCCACACCAAGGCCCGGCATGTATCGATGGTGTTCGACGTAGGGGCAATCTTCTGCTGATGGTGGTCGAGGCAAGAGCCCGCACCAAGGGCCAGCGTGTGCCCATGGTGCTCGAGGCAACCGTCCGCACCAGGGCCCAGCGTGTGCCGATGGTGGTCGAGGCAACCGCCCGCACCAGGGCCCAGCGTGTGCCGATGGTGCTCGAGGCAACCGCCCGCACCAAGGGCCGGCTTGTGCCGATGGTGTTCGAGGCAACCGCCCGCACCAGGGCCCGGCGTGTGCCGATGGTGGTCGAGGCAACCGCCCGCACCAGGGCCCAGCGTGTGCCGATGGTGGTCGAGGCAACCGCCCGCACCAGGGCCCAGCGTGTGCCGATGGTGGTCGAGGCAACCGCCCGCACCAGGGCCCAGCGTGTGCCGATGGTGGTCGAGGCAAGCGCCCGCACCAGGGCCCAGCGTGTGCCGATGGTGGTCGAGGCAAGCGCCCTCACCAAGGCCGAGCGTGTGCCGATGGTGGTCGAGGCAACCGCCCGCACCAGGGCCCAGCGTGTGCCGATGGTGGTCGAGGCAACCGCCCGCACCAGGGCCCAGCGTGTGCCGATGGTGGTCGAGGCAAGCGCCCGCACCAAGGCCGAGCGTGTGCCGATGGTGGTCGAGGCAAGCGCCCGCACCAGGGCGCAGCGTGTGCCGATGGTGGTCGAGGCAAGCGCCCTCACCAAGGCCGAGCGTGTGCCGATGGTGGTCGAGGCAACCGGCCGCACGAAGGGCCGGCGTGTGCCGATGGTGTTCGAGGCAACCGCCCGCACCAGGGCCCAGCGTGTGCCGATGGTGGTCGAGCCAGGAGCCCGCACCAAGGGCCGGCTTGTGTCGATGGTGTTCGGGGCAACCGCCCGTACCAGGGCCCAGCGTGTGCCGATGGTGCTGGGGGCAAGCGCCCGCACCAGGGCCCAGCGTGTGCCGATGGTGCTGGGGGCAAGCGCCCGCCCCAGGGCCCAGCGTGTGCCGATGGTTATCGGGGCAATCGGCCGCACCAGGGCCCAGGGTCTGCCGATGGTGCTCGAGGCAACCGCCCGCACCAAGGCTCAGCATGTGCCGATTGTGATCGAGGCAACAACCCACACCAGGGCCCAGCTTGTGCCGATGGCGGTCGAGGCAAGTGCCCGTACCGAAGGGCAGCCTATGCCGATGATGGTCGATGCATGTGCCATCACCATGCGTCATCATGTGCCATTGATGGTCGAGGCCTTGGCCGAAGTTCGATTTTGAGCCACGGTGCCCATGCTTGGCTCCAGCATGTGCTGGTGCCGCATTTTTTTCACTCGGGACAGCATCGCCGGAGCATCGCCGGAGTACCGCCGGAGAACCTGACCGGCGGCATTGGGGTTCCGGCGATTGGGAGGGGGGCCGGGGGGGTGTGCGCACATGATGTGCGATGGGTGCTGGTACTTGGCCTTGTGTTGGCCCCCTATCCCTCATCAAACCTCTGAGAATTCACACCCCCTTAAAGAGCATTTGAGATTTTACAGGTTTGCTACCAGTAGCCGTTAAAGTGTCTGAAATGGGGACACTTTTTTCAAACGGTCACAAAATCTTCTCTACTTCGAGTTTTTAGCTGAATTTTTTTGTGCATGCCAACAAAAATAGAAGGATCATGCCTACAAAATTTGGGGCCAAAAATCCTTATAAAAAATTTTTAAAAAATCCCGAACCGCAAAAAGTTTCGAAAATCATGAAAAATAGAAAACGAGTCATCTTCCAACGAAACTTCACGTGAAGGCTTAGGGGACCATTGTATGAATTTACAAGCCATAAAAATGGCATTGGCACGGCAGAAATTTGAAGATGTGCCTAAACCCACCAGGGCCCAGCGTGTGCCGATGGTGCTCGAGGCAACAGCCCGCACCAGGGCCCAGCGTGTGCCGATGGTGCTCGAGGCAAGCGCCCGCACCAGGGCCCAGCGTGTGCCGACGGTGGTCGAGGCAACCGCCCGCACCAGGGCCGATAGTGTGCCGATGGTGCTCGAGGCAACCTGTCGCACCAGGGCCCAGCGTGTGCCGATGGTGATCGAGGCAACCTGCCGCACCAGGGCCCAGCGTGTGCCGATGGTGGTCGAGGCAAGTTCCCGCACCAGCGCCCAGCGTGTGCCGATGGTGCTCGAGGCAACCGACCGCACCAGGGCCCAGCGTGTGCCGATGGTGCTCGAGGCAACCTGCCGCACCAGGGCCCAGCGTCTGCCGATGGTGCTCGAGGCAACCTGCCGCACCAGGGCCCAGCGTCTGCCGATGGTGCTCGAGGCAAGCGCCCGCACCAGGGCCCAGCGTGTGCCGATGGTGGTCGAGGCAAGCGCCCGCACCAGGGCCCAGCGTGTGCCGATGGTGGTCGAGGCAACCGCCCGCACCAGGGCCCAGCGTGTGCCGATGGTGCTCGAGGCAACCTGCCGCACCAGGGCCC
>NW_028323043.1:1249300-1254300 GCF_047325235.1 Durio zibethinus | reverse complement strand
ACCGATCGAGGCCATGGGCGCCTGCCGGTCACCGGAGCAACCAGTCGCCGGACAAAAATCGCCGGAAGGCATGCACGCCCTGTATTTCGTTCGAGGGACGTTGGCCGGGGTGCACGCAATGGGAGGCCCATCGCGCACACCTACTCCCCCCGTGGGGGGGGGAGAGGGGGTGCCGGACCACCACCCCCTAAAGAGCATTAGAGATTTTACAGATATGCTACCAGTAGACGTTAAAATGTCTGAAACGGGGACACTTTTTCCAAACAAGCAAATCCCACACCGAGGGTGCGCAGGTGCCGATGGTGGTCGAGGCATGTGCCCGCAACAAGGGCCAACGTGAGCCGATGGTGGTCGAGGCAACCGCCCGCACCAGCTCGAGGCATGTGCCCACACCAAGGCCCGGCATGTATCGATGGTGTTCGACGTAGGGGCAATCTTCTGCTGATGGTGGTCGAGGCAAGAGCCCGCACCAAGGGCCAGCGTGTGCCCATGGTGCTCGAGGCAACCGTCCGCACCAGGGCCCAGCGTGTGCCGATGGTGGTCGAGGCAACCGCCCGCACCAGGGCCCAGCGTGTGCCGATGGTGCTCGAGGCAACCGCCCGCACCAAGGGCCGGCTTGTGCCGATGGTGTTCGAGGCAACCGCCCGCACCAGGGCCCGGCGTGTGCCGATGGTGGTCGAGGCAACCGCCCGCACCAGGGCCCAGCGTGTGCCGATGGTGGTCGAGGCAACCGCCCGCACCAGGGCCCAGCGTGTGCCGATGGTGGTCGAGGCAACCGCCCGCACCAGGGCCCAGCGTGTGCCGATGGTGGTCGAGGCAAGCGCCCGCACCAGGGCCCAGCGTGTGCCGATGGTGGTCGAGGCAAGCGCCCTCACCAAGGCCGAGCGTGTGCCGATGGTGGTCGAGGCAACCGCCCGCACCAGGGCCCAGCGTGTGCCGATGGTGGTCGAGGCAACCGCCCGCACCAGGGCCCAGCGTGTGCCGATGGTGGTCGAGGCAAGCGCCCGCACCAAGGCCGAGCGTGTGCCGATGGTGGTCGAGGCAAGCGCCCGCACCAGGGCGCAGCGTGTGCCGATGGTGGTCGAGGCAAGCGCCCTCACCAAGGCCGAGCGTGTGCCGATGGTGGTCGAGGCAACCGGCCGCACGAAGGGCCGGCGTGTGCCGATGGTGTTCGAGGCAACCGCCCGCACCAGGGCCCAGCGTGTGCCGATGGTGGTCGAGCCAGGAGCCCGCACCAAGGGCCGGCTTGTGTCGATGGTGTTCGGGGCAACCGCCCGTACCAGGGCCCAGCGTGTGCCGATGGTGCTGGGGGCAAGCGCCCGCACCAGGGCCCAGCGTGTGCCGATGGTGCTGGGGGCAAGCGCCCGCCCCAGGGCCCAGCGTGTGCCGATGGTTATCGGGGCAATCGGCCGCACCAGGGCCCAGGGTCTGCCGATGGTGCTCGAGGCAACCGCCCGCACCAAGGCTCAGCATGTGCCGATTGTGATCGAGGCAACAACCCACACCAGGGCCCAGCTTGTGCCGATGGCGGTCGAGGCAAGTGCCCGTACCGAAGGGCAGCCTATGCCGATGATGGTCGATGCATGTGCCATCACCATGCGTCATCATGTGCCATTGATGGTCGAGGCCTTGGCCGAAGTTCGATTTTGAGCCACGGTGCCCATGCTTGGCTCCAGCATGTGCTGGTGCCGCATTTTTTTCACTCGGGACAGCATCGCCGGAGCATCGCCGGAGTACCGCCGGAGAACCTGACCGGCGGCATTAGGGTTCCGGCGATTGGGAGGGGGGCCGGGGGGGTGTGCGCACATGATGTGCGATGGGTGCTGGTACTTGGCCTTGTGTTGGCCCCCTATCCCTCATCAAACCTCTGAGAATTCACACCCCCTTAAAGAGCATTTGAGATTTTACAGGTTTGCTACCAGTAGCCGTTAAAGTGTCTGAAATGGGGACACTTTTTTCAAACGGTCACAAAATCTTCTCTACTTCGAGTTTTTAGCTGAATTTTTTTGTGCATGCCAACAAAAATAGAAGGATCATGCCTACAAAATTTGGGGCCAAAAATCCTTATAAAAAATTTTTAAAAAATCCCGAACCGCAAAAAGTTTCGAAAATCGTGAAAAATAGAAAACGAGTCATCTTCCAACGAAACTTCACGTGAAGGCTTAGGGGACCATTGTATGAATTTACAAGCCATAAAAATGGCATTGGCACGGCAGAAATTTGAAGATGTGCCTAAACCCACCAGGGCCCAGCGTGTGCCGATGGTGCTCGAGGCAACAGCCCGCACCAGGGCCCAGCGTGTGCCGATGGTGCTCGAGGCAAGCGCCCGCACCAGGGCCCAGCGTGTGCCGACGGTGGTCGAGGCAACCGCCCGCACCAGGGCCGATAGTGTGCCGATGGTGCTCGAGGCAACCTGTCGCACCAGGGCCCAGCGTGTGCCGATGGTGATCGAGGCAACCTGCCGCACCAGGGCCCAGCGTGTGCCGATGGTGGTCGAGGCAAGTTCCCGCACCAGCGCCCAGCGTGTGCCGATGGTGCTCGAGGCAACCGACCGCACCAGGGCCCAGCGTGTGCCGATGGTGCTCGAGGCAACCTGCCGCACCAGGGCCCAGCGTCTGCCGATGGTGCTCGAGGCAACCTGCCGCACCAGGGCCCAGCGTCTGCCGATGGTGCTCGAGGCAAGCGCCCGCACCAGGGCCCAGCGTGTGCCGATGGTGGTCGAGGCAAGCGCCCGCACCAGGGCCCAGCGTGTGCCGATGGTGGTCGAGGCAACCGCCCGCACCAGGGCCCAGCGTGTGCCGATGGTGCTCGAGGCAACCTGCCGCACCAGGGCCCAGCGTGTGCCGATGGTGCTCGAGGCAACCGACCGCACCAGGGCCGAGCGTGTGCCGATGGTGGTCGAGGCAAGCGCCCGCACCAGGGCCCAGCGTGTGCCGATGGTGGTCGAGGCAACCTGCCGCACCAGGGCCCAGCGTGTGCCGATGGTGCTCGAGGCAACCGACCGCACCAGGGCCGAGCGTGTGCCGATGGTGCTCGAGGCAAGCGCCCGCACCAGGGCCCAGCGTGTGCCGATGGTGGTCGAGGCAACCTGCCGCACCAGCGCCCAGCGTGTGCCGATGGTGCTCGAGGCAACCTGCCGCACCAGGGCCCAGCGTGTGCCGATGGTGGTCGAGGCAAGCGCCCGCACCAGGGCCCAGCGTGTGCCGATGGTGGTCGAGGCAACCGCCCGCACCAGGGCCCAGCGTGTGCCGATGGTGGTCGAGGCAACCTGCCGCACCAGGGCGGAGCGTGTGCCGATGGTGGTCGAGGCAAGCGCCCGCACCAGGGCCCAGCGTGTGCCGATGGTGGTCGAGGCTGCCGATGGTGGTCGAGGCAACCTGCCGCAGCAGGGCCCAGCGTGTGCCGATGGTGCTCGAGGCAACCGACCGCACCAGGGCCGAGCGTGTGCCGATGGTGCTCGAGGCAAGCTGCCGCACCAGGGCCCAGCGTGTGCCGATGGTGGTCGAGGCAACCGCCCGCACCAGGGCCCAGCGTGTGCCGATGGTGATCGAGGCAACCGACCGCACCAGGGCCCAGCGTGTGCCGATGGTGCTCGAGGCAACCTGCCGCACCAGGGCCCAGCGTGTGCCGATGGTCGTCGAGGGAACCTGCCGCACCAGGGCGCAGCGTGTGCCGATGGTGGTCGAGGCAAGCGCCCGCACCAGGGCCCAGCGTGTGCCGATGGTGCTCGAGGCAACCGACCGCACCAGGGCCCAGCGTGTGCCGATGGTGCTCGAGGCAACCTGCCGCACCAGGGCCCAGCGTGTGCCGATGGTGGTCGAGGCAAGCGCCCGCACCAGGGCCCAGCGTGTGCCGATGGTGGTCGAGGCAAGCGGCCGCACCAGGGCCCAGCGTGTGCCGATGGTGGTCGAGGCAAGCGCCCGCACAAGGGCCCAGCGTGTGCCGATGGTGGTCGAGGCAAGCGCCCGCACCAGGGCCCAACGTGTGCCGATGGTGCTGGGGGCAACCGCCCGCACCAGGGCCCAGCGTGTGCCGATGGTGATCGAGGCAACCGCCCGCCCCAGGGCCCAGCGTGTGCCGATGGTGGTCGAGGCAAGCGCCCGCACCAGTGCCCAGCGTGTGCCGATGGTGGTCGAGGCAAGCGCCCGCACCAGGGCCCAGCTTTTGCCGATGGTGATCGAGGCAACCGGCCGCTCCAGGGCCCAGCGTGTGCCGATGGTTATCGGGGCAACCGGCCGCACCAGGGCCCAGGGTCTGCCGATGGTGCTCGAGGCAACCGCCCGCACCAAGGCTCAGCATGTGCCGCTGGTGATCGAGGCAACAACCCACACCAGGGCCCAGCTTGTGCCGATGGCGGTCGAGGCAAGTGCCCGTACGGAAGGGCAGCCTATGCCGATGATGGTCGATGCATGTGCCATCACCATGCGTCATCATGTGCCATTGATGGTCGAGGCCTTGGCCGAAGTTCGATTTTGAGCCACGGTGCCCATGCTTGGCTCCAGCATGTGCTGGTGCCGCATTTTTTTCACTCGGGACAGCATCGCCGGAGCATCGCCGGAGTACCGCCGGAGAACCTGACCGGCGGCATTGGGGTTCCGGCGATTGGGAGGGGGGCCGGGGGGGTGTGCGCACATGACGTGCGATGGGTGCTGGTGCTTGGCCCTTGTGTTGGCCCCCTATCCCTCATCAAACCTCTGAGAACTCACACCCCCTTAAAGAGCGTTTGAGATTTTACAGGTTTGCTGCCAGTAGCCGTTGAAGTGTCTGAAACGGGGACACTTTTTTCAAACGGTCGCGAAATCTTCTCCGGTTCGAGTTTTTAGCTGAATTTTTTTGTGCATGCCAACAAAAATAGAAGGATCACGTCCACAAAATTTGGGGCCAAAACTCCTTCTAAAAAAATTCTAAAAAATCACGAACCGCAAAAAGTTTTGAAAATCGTGAAAAATAGAAAACGAGTCATCTTGCAACGAAACTTCACGTGAAGGCTTAGGGGACCA
>NW_028323043.1:1236800-1239300 GCF_047325235.1 Durio zibethinus | reverse complement strand
GGGGACCATTGTATGAATTTACAAGCCATAAAAATGGCATTGGCACGGCAGAAATTTGAAGATGTGCCTAAACCCACCAGGGCCCAGCGTGTGCCGATGGTGCTCGAGGCAACAGCCCGCACCAGGGCCCAGCGTGTGCCGATGGTGCTCGAGGCAAGCGCCCGCACCAGGGCCCAGCGTGTGCCGATGGTGGTCGAGGCAACCGCCCGCACCAGGGCCGATAGTGTGCCGATGGTGCTCGAGGCAACCTGTCGCACCAGGGCCCAGCGTGTGCCGATGGTGATCGAGGCAACCTGCCGCACCAGGGCCCAGCGTGTGCCGATGGTGGTCGAGGCAAGTTCCCGCACCAGCGCCCAGCGTGTGCCGATGGTGCTCGAGGCAACCGACCGCACCAGGGCCCAGCGTGTGCCGATGGTGCTCGAGGCAACCTGCCGCACCAGGGCCCAGCGTCTGCCGATGGTGCTCGAGGCAACCTGCCGCACCAGGGCCCAGCGTGTGCCGATGGTGGTCGAGGCAAGCGCCCGCACCAGGGCCCAGCGTGTGCCGATGGTGGTCGAGGCAAGCGCCCGCACCAGGGCCCAGCGTGTGCCGATGGTGGTCGAGGCAACCGCCCGCACCAGGGCCCAGCGTGTGCCGATGGTGCTCGAGGCAACCTGCCGCACCAGGGCCCAGCGTGTGCCGATGGTGCTCGAGGCAACCGACCGCACCAGGGCCGAGCGTGTGCCGATGGTGGTCGAGGCAAGCGCCCGCACCAGGGCCCAGCGTGTGCCGATGGTGGTCGAGGCAACCTGCCGCACCAGGGCCCAGCGTGTGCCGATGGTGCTCGAGGCAACCGACCGCACCAGGGCCGAGCGTGTGCCGATGGTGCTCGAGGCAAGCGCCCGCACCAGGGCCCAGCGTGTGCCGATGGTGGTCGAGGCAACCTGCCGCACCAGCGCCCAGCGTGTGCCGATGGTGCTCGAGGCAACCTGCCGCACCAGGGCCCAGCGTGTGCCGATGGTGGTCGAGGCAACCGCCCGCACCAGGGCCCAGCGTGTGCCGATGGTGGTCGAGGCAACCTGCCGCACCAGGGCGGAGCGTGTGCCGATGGTGGTCGAGGCAAGCGCCCGCACCAGGGCCCAGCGTGTGCCGATGGTGGTCGAGGCTGCCGATGGTGGTCGAGGCAACCTGCCGCAGCAGGGCCCAGCGTGTGCCGATGGTGCTCGAGGCAACCGACCGCACCAGGGCCGAGCGTGTGCCGATGGTGCTCGAGGCAAGCTGCCGCACCAGGGCCCAGCGTGTGCCGATGGTGGTCGAGGCAACCGCCCGCACCAGGGCCCAGCGTGTGCCGATGGTGATCGAGGCAACCGACCGCACCAGGGCCCAGCGTGTGCCGATGGTGCTCGAGGCAACCTGCCGCACCAGGGCCCAGCGTGTGCCGATGGTCGTCGAGGGAACCTGCCGCACCAGGGCGCAGCGTGTGCCGATGGTGGTCGAGGCAAGCGCCCGCACCAGGGCCCAGCGTGTGCCGATGGTGCTCGAGGCAACCGACCGCACCAGGGCCCAGCGTGTGCCGATGGTGCTCGAGGCAACCTGCCGCACCAGGGCCCAGCGTGTGCCGATGGTGGTCGAGGCAAGCGCCCGCACCAGGGCCCAGCGTGTGCCGATGGTGGTCGAGGCAAGCGGCCGCACCAGGGCCCAGCGTGTGCCGATGGTGGTCGAGGCAAGCGCCCGCACAAGGGCCCAGCGTGTGCCGATGGTGGTCGAGGCAAGCGCCCGCACCAGGGCCCAACGTGTGCCGATGGTGCTGGGGGCAACCGCCCGCACCAGGGCCCAGCGTGTGCCGATGGTGATCGAGGCAACCGCCCGCCCCAGGGCCCAGCGTGTGCCGATGGTGGTCGAGGCAAGCGCCCGCACCAGTGCCCAGCGTGTGCCGATGGTGGTCGAGGCAAGCGCCCGCACCAGGGCCCAGCTTTTGCCGATGGTGATCGAGGCAACCGGCCGCTCCAGGGCCCAGCGTGTGCCGATGGTTATCGGGGCAACCGGCCGCACCAGGGCCCAGGGTCTGCCGATGGTGCTCGAGGCAACCGCCCGCACCAAGGCTCAGCATGTGCCGCTGGTGATCGAGGCAACAACCCACACCAGGGCCCAGCTTGTGCCGATGGCGGTCGAGGCAAGTGCCCGTACGGAAGGGCAGCCTATGCCGATGATGGTCGATGCATGTGCCATCACCATGCGTCATCATGTGCCATTGATGGTCGAGGCCTTGGCCGAAGTTCGATTTTGAGCCACGGTGCCCATGCTTGGCTCCAGCATGTGCTGGTGCCGCATTTTTTTCACTCGGGACAGCATCGCCGGAGCATCGCCGGAGTACCGCCGGAGAACCTGACCGGCGGCATTGGGGTTCCGGCGATTGGGAGGGGGGCCGGGGGGGTGTGCGCACATGACGTGCGATGGGTGCTGGTGCTTGGCCCTTGTGTTGGCCCCCTATCCCTCATCAAACCTCTGAGAACTCACACCC
>NW_028323043.1:1224300-1226800 GCF_047325235.1 Durio zibethinus | reverse complement strand
CCTCTGAGAATTCACACCCCCTTAAAGAGCATTTGAGATTTTACAGGTTTGCTACCAGTAGCCGTTAAAGTGTCTGAAATGGGGACACTTTTTTCAAACGGTCACAAAATCTTCTCTACTTCGAGTTTTTAGCTGAATTTTTTTGTGCATGCCAACAAAAATAGAAGGATCATGCCTACAAAATTTGGGGCCAAAAATCCTTATAAAAAATTTTTAAAAAATCCCGAACCGCAAAAAGTTTCGAAAATCGTGAAAAATAGAAAACGAGTCATCTTCCAACGAAACTTCACGTGAAGGCTTAGGGGACCATTGTATGAATTTACAAGCCATAAAAATGGCATTGGCACGGCAGAAATTTGAAGATGTGCCTAAACCCACCAGGGCCCAGCGTGTGCCGATGGTGCTCGAGGCAACAGCCCGCACCAGGGCCCAGCGTGTGCCGATGGTGCTCGAGGCAAGCGCCCGCACCAGGGCCCAGCGTGTGCCGATGGTGGTCGAGGCAACCGCCCGCACCAGGGCCGATAGTGTGCCGATGGTGCTCGAGGCAACCTGTCGCACCAGGGCCCAGCGTGTGCCGATGGTGATCGAGGCAACCTGCCGCACCAGGGCCCAGCGTGTGCCGATGGTGGTCGAGGCAAGTTCCCGCACCAGCGCCCAGCGTGTGCCGATGGTGCTCGAGGCAACCGACCGCACCAGGGCCCAGCGTGTGCCGATGGTGCTCGAGGCAACCTGCCGCACCAGGGCCCAGCGTCTGCCGATGGTGCTCGAGGCAACCTGCCGCACCAGGGCCCAGCGTCTGCCGATGGTGCTCGAGGCAAGCGCCCGCACCAGGGCCCAGCGTGTGCCGATGGTGGTCGAGGCAAGCGCCCGCACCAGGGCCCAGCGTGTGCCGATGGTGGTCGAGGCAACCGCCCGCACCAGGGCCCAGCGTGTGCCGATGGTGCTCGAGGCAACCTGCCGCACCAGGGCCCAGCGTGTGCCGATGGTGCTCGAGGCAACCGACCGCACCAGGGCCGAGCGTGTGCCGATGGTGGTCGAGGCAAGCGCCCGCACCAGGGCCCAGCGTGTGCCGATGGTGGTCGAGGCAACCTGCCGCACCAGGGCCCAGCGTGTGCCGATGGTGCTCGAGGCAACCGACCGCACCAGGGCCGAGCGTGTGCCGATGGTGCTCGAGGCAAGCGCCCGCACCAGGGCCCAGCGTGTGCCGATGGTGCTCGAGGCAACCTGCCGCACCAGCGCCCAGCGTGTGCCGATGGTGCTCGAGGCAACCTGCCGCACCAGGGCCCAGCGTGTGCCGATGGTGGTCGAGGCAAGCGCCCGCACCAGGGCCCAGCGTGTGCCGATGGTGGTCGAGGCAACCGCCCGCACCAGGGCCCAGCGTGTGCCGATGGTGGTCGAGGCAACCTGCCGCACCAGGGCGGAGCGTGTGCCGATGGTGGTCGAGGCAAGCGCCCGCACCAGGGCCCAGCGTGTGCCGATGGTGGTCGAGGCTGCCGATGGTGGTCGAGGCAACCTGCCGCAGCAGGGCCCAGCGTGTGCCGATGGTGCTCGAGGCAACCGACCGCACCAGGGCCGAGCGTGTGCCGATGGTGCTCGAGGCAAGCTGCCGCACCAGGGCCCAGCGTGTGCCGATGGTGGTCGAGGCAACCGCCCGCACCAGGGCCCAGCGTGTGCCGATGGTGATCGAGGCAACCGACCGCACCAGGGCCCAGCGTGTGCCGATGGTGCTCGAGGCAACCTGCCGCACCAGGGCCCAGCGTGTGCCGATGGTCGTCGAGGGAACCTGCCGCACCAGGGCGCAGCGTGTGCCGATGGTGGTCGAGGCAAGCGCCCGCACCAGGGCCCAGCGTGTGCCGATGGTGCTCGAGGCAACCGACCGCACCAGGGCCCAGCGTGTGCCGATGGTGCTCGAGGCAACCTGCCGCACCAGGGCCCAGCGTGTGCCGATGGTGGTCGAGGCAAGCGCCCGCACCAGGGCCCAGCGTGTGCCGATGGTGGTCGAGGCAAGCGGCCGCACCAGGGCCCAGCGTGTGCCGATGGTGGTCGAGGCAAGCGCCCGCACAAGGGCCCAGCGTGTGCCGATGGTGGTCGAGGCAAGCGCCCGCACCAGGGCCCAACGTGTGCCGATGGTGCTGGGGGCAACCGCCCGCACCAGGGCCCAGCGTGTGCCGATGGTGATCGAGGCAACCGCCCGCCCCAGGGCCCAGCGTGTGCCGATGGTGGTCGAGGCAAGCGCCCGCACCAGTGCCCAGCGTGTGCCGATGGTGGTCGAGGCAAGCGCCCGCACCAGGGCCCAGCTTTTGCCGATGGTGATCGAGGCAACCGGCCGCTCCAGGGCCCAGCGTGTGCCGATGGTTATCGGGGCAACCGGCCGCACCAGGGCCCAGGGTCTGCCGATGGTGCTCGAGGCAACCGCCCGCACCAAGGCTCAGCATGTGCCGCTGGTGATCGAGGCAACAACCCACACCAGGGCCCAGCTTGTGCCGATGGCGGTCGAGGC
>NW_028323043.1:1211800-1214300 GCF_047325235.1 Durio zibethinus | reverse complement strand
GGTCGAGGCAAGTGCCCGTACCGAAGGGCAGCCTATGCCGATGATGGTCGATGCATGTGCCATCACCATGCGTCATCATGTGCCATTGATGGTCGAGGCCTTGGCCGAAGTTCGATTTTGAGCCACGGTGCCCATGCTTGGCTCCAGCATGTGCTGGTGCCGCATTTTTTTCACTCGGGACAGCATCGCCGGAGCATCGCCGGAGCATCGCCGGAGTACCGCCGGAGAACCTGACCGGCGGCATTGGGGTTCCGG
This sequence comes from Durio zibethinus, assembly GCF_047325235.1. NCBI lineage: Eukaryota > Viridiplantae > Streptophyta > Magnoliopsida > Malvales > Malvaceae > Durio > Durio zibethinus. Next base: position 1,214,045 of record NW_028323043.1, on the reverse strand, counting down.
CGATTGGGAGGGGGGCCGGGGGGGTGTGCGCACATGATGTGCGATGGGTGCTGGTACTTGGCCTTGTGTTGGCCCCCTATCCCTCATCAAACCTCTGAGAATTCACACCCCCTTAAAGAGCATTTGAGATTTTACAGGTTTGCTACCAGTAGCCGTTAAAGTGTCTGAAATGGGGACACTTTTTTCAAACGGTCACAAAATCTTCTCTACTTCGAGTTTTTAGCTGAATTTTTTTGTGCATGCCAACAAAAATAGAAGGATCATGCCTACAAAATTTGGGGCCAAAAATCCTTATAAAAAATTTTTAAAAAATCCCGAACCGCAAAAAGTTTCGAAAATCGTGAAAAATAGAAAACGAGTCATCTTCCAACGAAACTTCACGTGAAGGCTTAGGGGACCATTGTATGAATTTACAAGCCATAAAAATGGCATTGGCACGGCAGAAATTTGAAGATGTGCCTAAACCCACCAGGGCCCAGCGTGTGCCGATGGTGCTCGAGGCAACAGCCCGCACCAGGGCCCAGCGTGTGCCGATGGTGCTCGAGGCAAGCGCCCGCACCAGGGCCCAGCGTGTGCCGATGGTGGTCGAGGCAACCGCCCGCACCAGGGCCGATAGTGTGCCGATGGTGCTCGAGGCAACCTGTCGCACCAGGGCCCAGCGTGTGCCGATGGTGATCGAGGCAACCTGCCGCACCAGGGCCCAGCGTGTGCCGATGGTGGTCGAGGCAAGTTCCCGCACCAGCGCCCAGCGTGTGCCGATGGTGCTCGAGGCAACCGACCGCACCAGGGCCCAGCGTGTGCCGATGGTGCTCGAGGCAACCTGCCGCACCAGGGCCCAGCGTCTGCCGATGGTGCTCGAGGCAACCTGCCGCACCAGGGCCCAGCGTCTGCCGATGGTGCTCGAGGCAAGCGCCCGCACCAGGGCCCAGCGTGTGCCGATGGTGGTCGAGGCAAGCGCCCGCACCAGGGCCCAGCGTGTGCCGATGGTGGTCGAGGCAACCGCCCGCACCAGGGCCCAGCGTGTGCCGATGGTGCTCGAGGCAACCTGCCGCACCAGGGCCCAGCGTGTGCCGATGGTGCTCGAGGCAACCGACCGCACCAGGGCCGAGCGTGTGCCGATGGTGGTCGAGGCAAGCGCCCGCACCAGGGCCCAGCGTGTGCCGATGGTGGTCGAGGCAACCTGCCGCACCAGGGCCCAGCGTGTGCCGATGGTGCTCGAGGCAACCGACCGCACCAGGGCCGAGCGTGTGCCGATGGTGCTCGAGGCAAGCGCCCGCACCAGGGCCCAGCGTGTGCCGATGGTGGTCGAGGCAACCTGCCGCACCAGCGCCCAGCGTGTGCCGATGGTGCTCGAGGCAACCTGCCGCACCAGGGCCCAGCGTGTGCCGATGGTGGTCGAGGCAAGCGCCCGCACCAGGGCCCAGCGTGTGCCGATGGTGGTCGAGGCAACCGCCCGCACCAGGGCCCAGCGTGTGCCGATGGTGGTCGAGGCAACCTGCCGCACCAGGGCGGAGCGTGTGCCGATGGTGGTCGAGGCAAGCGCCCGCACCAGGGCCCAGCGTGTGCCGATGGTGGTCGAGGCTGCCGATGGTGGTCGAGGCAACCTGCCGCAGCAGGGCCCAGCGTGTGCCGATGGTGCTCGAGGCAACCGACCGCACCAGGGCCGAGCGTGTGCCGATGGTGCTCGAGGCAAGCTGCCGCACCAGGGCCCAGCGTGTGCCGATGGTGGTCGAGGCAACCGCCCGCACCAGGGCCCAGCGTGTGCCGATGGTGATCGAGGCAACCGACCGCACCAGGGCCCAGCGTGTGCCGATGGTGCTCGAGGCAACCTGCCGCACCAGGGCCCAGCGTGTGCCGATGGTCGTCGAGGGAACCTGCCGCACCAGGGCGCAGCGTGTGCCGATGGTGGTCGAGGCAAGCGCCCGCACCAGGGCCCAGCGTGTGCCGATGGTGCTCGAGGCAACCGACCGCACCAGGGCCCAGCGTGTGCCGATGGTGCTCGAGGCAACCTGCCGCACCAGGGCCCAGCGTGTGCCGATGGTGGTCGAGGCAAGCGCCCGCACCAGGGCCCAGCGTGTGCCGATGGTGGTCGAGGCAAGCGGCCGCACCAGGGCCCAGCGTGTGCCGATGGTGGTCGAGGCAAGCGCCCGCACAAGGGCCCAGCGTGTGCCGATGGTGGTCGAGGCAAGCGCCCGCACCAGGGCCCAACGTGTGCCGATGGTGCTGGGGGCAACCGCCCGCACCA
>NW_028323043.1:1199300-1201800 GCF_047325235.1 Durio zibethinus | reverse complement strand
AGGGCCCAGCGTGTGCCGATGGTGGTCGAGCCAGGAGCCCGCACCAAGGGCCGGCTTGTGTCGATGGTGTTCGGGGCAACCGCCCGTACCAGGGCCCAGCGTGTGCCGATGGTGCTGGGGGCAAGCGCCCGCACCAGGGCCCAGCGTGTGCCGATGGTGCTGGGGGCAAGCGCCCGCCCCAGGGCCCAGCGTGTGCCGATGGTTATCGGGGCAATCGGCCGCACCAGGGCCCAGGGTCTGCCGATGGTGCTCGAGGCAACCGCCCGCACCAAGGCTCAGCATGTGCCGATTGTGATCGAGGCAACAACCCACACCAGGGCCCAGCTTGTGCCGATGGCGGTCGAGGCAAGTGCCCGTACCGAAGGGCAGCCTATGCCGATGATGGTCGATGCATGTGCCATCACCATGCGTCATCATGTGCCATTGATGGTCGAGGCCTTGGCCGAAGTTCGATTTTGAGCCACGGTGCCCATGCTTGGCTCCAGCATGTGCTGGTGCCGCATTTTTTTCACTCGGGACAGCATCGCCGGAGCATCGCCGGAGTACCGCCGGAGAACCTGACCGGCGGCATTGGGGTTCCGGCGATTGGGAGGGGGGCCGGGGGGGTGTGCGCACATGATGTGCGATGGGTGCTGGTACTTGGCCTTGTGTTGGCCCCCTATCCCTCATCAAACCTCTGAGAATTCACACCCCCTTAAAGAGCATTTGAGATTTTACAGGTTTGCTACCAGTAGCCGTTAAAGTGTCTGAAATGGGGACACTTTTTTCAAACGGTCACAAAATCTTCTCTACTTCGAGTTTTTAGCTGAATTTTTTTGTGCATGCCAACAAAAATAGAAGGATCATGCCTACAAAATTTGGGGCCAAAAATCCTTATAAAAAATTTTTAAAAAATCCCGAACCGCAAAAAGTTTCGAAAATCGTGAAAAATAGAAAACGAGTCATCTTCCAACGAAACTTCACGTGAAGGCTTAGGGGACCATTGTATGAATTTACAAGCCATAAAAATGGCATTGGCACGGCAGAAATTTGAAGATGTGCCTAAACCCACCAGGGCCCAGCGTGTGCCGATGGTGCTCGAGGCAACAGCCCGCACCAGGGCCCAGCGTGTGCCGATGGTGCTCGAGGCAAGCGCCCGCACCAGGGCCCAGCGTGTGCCGACGGTGGTCGAGGCAACCGCCCGCACCAGGGCCGATAGTGTGCCGATGGTGCTCGAGGCAACCTGTCGCACCAGGGCCCAGCGTGTGCCGATGGTGATCGAGGCAACCTGCCGCACCAGGGCCCAGCGTGTGCCGATGGTGGTCGAGGCAAGTTCCCGCACCAGCGCCCAGCGTGTGCCGATGGTGCTCGAGGCAACCGACCGCACCAGGGCCCAGCGTGTGCCGATGGTGCTCGAGGCAACCTGCCGCACCAGGGCCCAGCGTCTGCCGATGGTGCTCAAGGCAACCTGCCGCACCAGGGCCCAGCGTCTGCCGATGGTGCTCGAGGCAAGCGCCCGCACCAGGGCCCAGCGTGTGCCGATGGTGGTCGAGGCAAGCGCCCGCACCAGGGCCCAGCGTGTGCCGATGGTGGTCGAGGCAACCGCCCGCACCAGGGCCCAGCGTGTGCCGATGGTGCTCGAGGCAACCTGCCGCACCAGGGCCCAGCGTGTGCCGATGGTGCTCGAGGCAACCGACCGCACCAGGGCCGAGCGTGTGCCGATGGTGGTCGAGGCAAGCGCCCGCACCAGGGCCCAGCGTGTGCCGATGGTGGTCGAGGCAACCTGCCGCACCAGGGCCCAGCGTGTGCCGATGGTGCTCGAGGCAACCGACCGCACCAGGGCCGAGCGTGTGCCGATGGTGCTCGAGGCAAGCGCCCGCACCAGGGCCCAGCGTGTGCCGATGGTGGTCGAGGCAACCTGCCGCACCAGCGCCCAGCGTGTGCCGATGGTGCTCGAGGCAACCTGCCGCACCAGGGCCCAGCGTGTGCCGATGGTGGTCGAGGCAAGCGCCCGCACCAGGGCCCAGCGTGTGCCGATGGTGGTCGAGGCAACCGCCCGCACCAGGGCCCAGCGTGTGCCGATGGTGGTCGAGGCAACCTGCCGCACCAGGGCGGAGCGTGTGCCGATGGTGGTCGAGGCAAGCGCCCGCACCAGGGCCCAGCGTGTGCCGATGGTGGTCGAGGCTGCCGATGGTGGTCGAGGCAACCTGCCGCAGCAGGGCCCAGCGTGTGCCGATGGTGCTCGAGGCAACCGACCGCACCAGGGCCGAGCGTGTGCCGATGGTGCTCGAGGCAAGCTGCCGCACCAGGGCCCAGCGTGTGCCGATGGTGGTCGAGGCAACCGCCCGCACCAGGGCCCAGCGTGTGCCGATGGTGATCGAGGCAACCGACCGCACCAGGGCCCAGCGTGTGCCGATGGTGCTCGAGGCAACCTGCCGCACCAGGGCCCAGCGTGTGCCGATGGTCGTCGAGGGAACCTGCCGCACCAGGGCGCAGCGTGTGCCGATGGTGGTCGAGGCAA
>NW_028323043.1:1186800-1189300 GCF_047325235.1 Durio zibethinus | reverse complement strand
TCGAGGCAAGCGCCCTCACCAAGGCCGAGCGTGTGCCGATGGTGGTCGAGGCAACCGCCCGCACCAGGGCCCAGCGTGTGCCGATGGTGGTCGAGGCAACCGCCCGCACCAGGGCCCAGCGTGTGCCGATGGTGGTCGAGGCAAGCGCCCGCACCAAGGCCGAGCGTGTGCCGATGGTGGTCGAGGCAAGCGCCCGCACCAGGGCGCAGCGTGTGCCGATGGTGGTCGAGGCAAGCGCCCTCACCAAGGCCGAGCGTGTGCCGATGGTGGTCGAGGCAACCGGCCGCACCAAGGGCCGGCGTGTGCCGATGGTGTTCGAGGCAACCGCCCGCACCAGGGCCCAGCGTGTGCCGATGGTGGTCGAGCCAGGAGCCCGCACCAAGGGCCGGCTTGTGTCGATGGTGTTCGGGGCAACCGCCCGTACCAGGGCCCAGCGTGTGCCGATGGTGCTGGGGGCAAGCGCCCGCACCAGGGCCCAGCGTGTGCCGATGGTGCTGGGGGCAAGCGCCCGCCCCAGGGCCCAGCGTGTGCCGATGGTTATCGGGGCAATCGGCCGCACCAGGGCCCAGGGTCTGCCGATGGTGCTCGAGGCAACCGCCCGCACCAAGGCTCAGCATGTGCCGATTGTGATCGAGGCAACAACCCACACCAGGGCCCAGCTTGTGCCGATGGCGGTCGAGGCAAGTGCCCGTACCGAAGGGCAGCCTATGCCGATGATGGTCGATGCATGTGCCATCACCATGCGTCATCATGTGCCATTGATGGTCGAGGCCTTGGCCGAAGTTCGATTTTGAGCCACGGTGCCCATGCTTGGCTCCAGCATGTGCTGGTGCCGCATTTTTTTCACTCGGGACAGCATCGCCGGAGCATCGCCGGAGCATCGCCGGAGTACCGCCGGAGAACCTGACCGGCGGCATTGGGGTTCCGGCGATTGGGAGGGGGGCCGGGGGGGTGTGCGCACATGATGTGCGATGGGTGCTGGTACTTGGCCTTGTGTTGGCCCCCTATCCCTCATCAAACCTCTGAGAATTCACACCCCCTTAAAGAGCATTTGAGATTTTACAGGTTTGCTACCAGTAGCCGTTAAAGTGTCTGAAATGGGGACACTTTTTTCAAACGGTCACAAAATCTTCTCTACTTCGAGTTTTTAGCTGAATTTTTTTGTGCATGCCAACAAAAATAGAAGGATCATGCCTACAAAATTTGGGGCCAAAAATCCTTATAAAAAATTTTTAAAAAATCCCGAACCGCAAAAAGTTTCGAAAATCGTGAAAAATAGAAAACGAGTCATCTTCCAACGAAACTTCACGTGAAGGCTTAGGGGACCATTGTATGAATTTACAAGCCATAAAAATGGCATTGGCACGGCAGAAATTTGAAGATGTGCCTAAACCCACCAGGGCCCAGCGTGTGCCGATGGTGCTCGAGGCAACAGCCCGCACCAGGGCCCAGCGTGTGCCGATGGTGCTCGAGGCAAGCGCCCGCACCAGGGCCCAGCGTGTGCCGATGGTGGTCGAGGCAACCGCCCGCACCAGGGCCGATAGTGTGCCGATGGTGCTCGAGGCAACCTGTCGCACCAGGGCCCAGCGTGTGCCGATGGTGATCGAGGCAACCTGCCGCACCAGGGCCCAGCGTGTGCCGATGGTGGTCGAGGCAAGTTCCCGCACCAGCGCCCAGCGTGTGCCGATGGTGCTCGAGGCAACCGACCGCACCAGGGCCCAGCGTGTGCCGATGGTGCTCGAGGCAACCTGCCGCACCAGGGCCCAGCGTCTGCCGATGGTGCTCGAGGCAACCTGCCGCACCAGGGCCCAGCGTCTGCCGATGGTGCTCGAGGCAAGCGCCCGCACCAGGGCCCAGCGTGTGCCGATGGTGGTCGAGGCAAGCGCCCGCACCAGGGCCCAGCGTGTGCCGATGGTGGTCGAGGCAACCGCCCGCACCAGGGCCCAGCGTGTGCCGATGGTGCTCGAGGCAACCTGCCGCACCAGGGCCCAGCGTGTGCCGATGGTGCTCGAGGCAACCGACCGCACCAGGGCCGAGCGTGTGCCGATGGTGGTCGAGGCAAGCGCCCGCACCAGGGCCCAGCGTGTGCCGATGGTGGTCGAGGCAACCTGCCGCACCAGGGCCCAGCGTGTGCCGATGGTGCTCGAGGCAACCGACCGCACCAGGGCCGAGCGTGTGCCGATGGTGCTCGAGGCAAGCGCCCGCACCAGGGCCCAGCGTGTGCCGATGGTGGTCGAGGCAACCTGCCGCACCAGCGCCCAGCGTGTGCCGATGGTGCTCGAGGCAACCTGCCGCACCAGGGCCCAGCGTGTGCCGATGGTGGTCGAGGCAAGCGCCCGCACCAGGGCCCAGCGTGTGCCGATGGTGGTCGAGGCAACCGCCCGCACCAGGGCCCAGCGTGTGCCGATGGTGGTCGAGGCAACCTGCCGCACCAGGGCGGAGCGTGTGCCGATGGTGGTCGAGGCAAGCGCCCGCACCAGGGCCCAGCGTGTGCCGATGG
>NW_028323043.1:1174300-1176800 GCF_047325235.1 Durio zibethinus | reverse complement strand
GGCCCAGCGTGTGCCGATGGTGGTCGAGGCAACCGCCCGCACCAGGGCCCAGCGTGTGCCGATGGTGCTCGAGGCAACCGCCCGCACCAAGGGCCGGCTTGTGCCGATGGTGTTCGAGGCAACCGCCCGCACCAGGGCCCGGCGTGTGCCGATGGTGGTCGAGGCAACCGCCCGCACCAGGGCCCAGCGTGTGCCGATGGTGGTCGAGGCAACCGCCCGCACCAGGGCCCAGCGTGTGCCGATGGTGGTCGAGGCAACCGCCCGCACCAGGGCCCAGCGTGTGCCGATGGTGGTCGAGGCAAGCGCCCGCACCAGGGCCCAGCGTGTGCCGATGGTGGTCGAGGCAAGCGCCCTCACCAAGGCCGAGCGTGTGCCGATGGTGGTCGAGGCAACCGCCCGCACCAGGGCCCAGCGTGTGCCGATGGTGGTCGAGGCAACCGCCCGCACCAGGGCCCAGCGTGTGCCGATGGTGGTCGAGGCAAGCGCCCGCACCAAGGCCGAGCGTGTGCCGATGGTGGTCGAGGCAAGCGCCCGCACCAGGGCGCAGCGTGTGCCGATGGTGGTCGAGGCAAGCGCCCTCACCAAGGCCGAGCGTGTGCCGATGGTGGTCGAGGCAACCGGCCGCACGAAGGGCCGGCGTGTGCCGATGGTGTTCGAGGCAACCGCCCGCACCAGGGCCCAGCGTGTGCCGATGGTGGTCGAGCCAGGAGCCCGCACCAAGGGCCGGCTTGTGTCGATGGTGTTCGGGGCAACCGCCCGTACCAGGGCCCAGCGTGTGCCGATGGTGCTGGGGGCAAGCGCCCGCACCAGGGCCCAGCGTGTGCCGATGGTGCTGGGGGCAAGCGCCCGCCCCAGGGCCCAGCGTGTGCCGATGGTTATCGGGGCAATCGGCCGCACCAGGGCCCAGGGTCTGCCGATGGTGCTCGAGGCAACCGCCCGCACCAAGGCTCAGCATGTGCCGATTGTGATCGAGGCAACAACCCACACCAGGGCCCAGCTTGTGCCGATGGCGGTCGAGGCAAGTGCCCGTACCGAAGGGCAGCCTATGCCGATGATGGTCGATGCATGTGCCATCACCATGCGTCATCATGTGCCATTGATGGTCGAGGCCTTGGCCGAAGTTCGATTTTGAGCCACGGTGCCCATGCTTGGCTCCAGCATGTGCTGGTGCCGCATTTTTTTCACTCGGGACAGCATCGCCGGAGCATCGCCGGAGTACCGCCGGAGAACCTGACCGGCGGCATTAGGGTTCCGGCGATTGGGAGGGGGGCCGGGGGGGTGTGCGCACATGATGTGCGATGGGTGCTGGTACTTGGCCTTGTGTTGGCCCCCTATCCCTCATCAAACCTCTGAGAATTCACACCCCCTTAAAGAGCATTTGAGATTTTACAGGTTTGCTACCAGTAGCCGTTAAAGTGTCTGAAATGGGGACACTTTTTTCAAACGGTCACAAAATCTTCTCTACTTCGAGTTTTTAGCTGAATTTTTTTGTGCATGCCAACAAAAATAGAAGGATCATGCCTACAAAATTTGGGGCCAAAAATCCTTATAAAAAATTTTTAAAAAATCCCGAACCGCAAAAAGTTTCGAAAATCGTGAAAAATAGAAAACGAGTCATCTTCCAACGAAACTTCACGTGAAGGCTTAGGGGACCATTGTATGAATTTACAAGCCATAAAAATGGCATTGGCACGGCAGAAATTTGAAGATGTGCCTAAACCCACCAGGGCCCAGCGTGTGCCGATGGTGCTCGAGGCAACAGCCCGCACCAGGGCCCAGCGTGTGCCGATGGTGCTCGAGGCAAGCGCCCGCACCAGGGCCCAGCGTGTGCCGACGGTGGTCGAGGCAACCGCCCGCACCAGGGCCGATAGTGTGCCGATGGTGCTCGAGGCAACCTGTCGCACCAGGGCCCAGCGTGTGCCGATGGTGATCGAGGCAACCTGCCGCACCAGGGCCCAGCGTGTGCCGATGGTGGTCGAGGCAAGTTCCCGCACCAGCGCCCAGCGTGTGCCGATGGTGCTCGAGGCAACCGACCGCACCAGGGCCCAGCGTGTGCCGATGGTGCTCGAGGCAACCTGCCGCACCAGGGCCCAGCGTCTGCCGATGGTGCTCGAGGCAACCTGCCGCACCAGGGCCCAGCGTCTGCCGATGGTGCTCGAGGCAAGCGCCCGCACCAGGGCCCAGCGTGTGCCGATGGTGGTCGAGGCAAGCGCCCGCACCAGGGCCCAGCGTGTGCCGATGGTGGTCGAGGCAACCGCCCGCACCAGGGCCCAGCGTGTGCCGATGGTGCTCGAGGCAACCTGCCGCACCAGGGCCCAGCGTGTGCCGATGGTGCTCGAGGCAACCGACCGCACCAGGGCCGAGCGTGTGCCGATGGTGGTCGAGGCAAGCGCCCGCACCAGGGCCCAGCGTGTGCCGATGGTGGTCGAGGCAACCTGCCGCACCAGGGCCCAGCGTGTGCCGATGGTGCTCGAGGCAACCGACCGCACCAGGGCCGAGC
>NW_028323043.1:1159300-1164300 GCF_047325235.1 Durio zibethinus | reverse complement strand
CCCCCTAAAGAGCATTAGAGATTTTACAGATATGCTACCAGTAGACGTTAAAATGTCTGAAACGGGGACACTTTTTCCAAACAAGCAAATCCCACACCGAGGGTGCGCAGGTGCCGATGGTGGTCGAGGCATGTGCCCGCAACAAGGGCCAACGTGAGCCGATGGTGGTCGAGGCAACCGCCCGCACCAGCTCGAGGCATGTGCCCACACCAAGGCCCGGCATGTATCGATGGTGTTCGACGTAGGGGCAATCTTCTGCTGATGGTGGTCGAGGCAAGAGCCCGCACCAAGGGCCAGCGTGTGCCCATGGTGCTCGAGGCAACCGTCCGCACCAGGGCCCAGCGTGTGCCGATGGTGGTCGAGGCAACCGCCCGCACCAGGGCCCAGCGTGTGCCGATGGTGCTCGAGGCAACCGCCCGCACCAAGGGCCGGCTTGTGCCGATGGTGTTCGAGGCAACCGCCCGCACCAGGGCCCGGCGTGTGCCGATGGTGGTCGAGGCAACCGCCCGCACCAGGGCCCAGCGTGTGCCGATGGTGGTCGAGGCAACCGCCCGCACCAGGGCCCAGCGTGTGCCGATGGTGGTCGAGGCAACCGCCCGCACCAGGGCCCAGCGTGTGCCGATGGTGGTCGAGGCAAGCGCCCGCACCAGGGCCCAGCGTGTGCCGATGGTGGTCGAGGCAAGCGCCCTCACCAAGGCCGAGCGTGTGCCGATGGTGGTCGAGGCAACCGCCCGCACCAGGGCCCAGCGTGTGCCGATGGTGGTCGAGGCAACCGCCCGCACCAGGGCCCAGCGTGTGCCGATGGTGGTCGAGGCAAGCGCCCGCACCAAGGCCGAGCGTGTGCCGATGGTGGTCGAGGCAAGCGCCCGCACCAGGGCGCAGCGTGTGCCGATGGTGGTCGAGGCAAGCGCCCTCACCAAGGCCGAGCGTGTGCCGATGGTGGTCGAGGCAACCGGCCGCACCAAGGGCCGGCGTGTGCCGATGGTGTTCGAGGCAACCGCCCGCACCAGGGCCCAGCGTGTGCCGATGGTGGTCGAGCCAGGAGCCCGCACCAAGGGCCGGCTTGTGTCGATGGTGTTCGGGGCAACCGCCCGTACCAGGGCCCAGCGTGTGCCGATGGTGCTGGGGGCAAGCGCCCGCACCAGGGCCCAGCGTGTGCCGATGGTGCTGGGGGCAAGCGCCCGCCCCAGGGCCCAGCGTGTGCCGATGGTTATCGGGGCAATCGGCCGCACCAGGGCCCAGGGTCTGCCGATGGTGCTCGAGGCAACCGCCCGCACCAAGGCTCAGCATGTGCCGATTGTGATCGAGGCAACAACCCACACCAGGGCCCAGCTTGTGCCGATGGCGGTCGAGGCAAGTGCCCGTACCGAAGGGCAGCCTATGCCGATGATGGTCGATGCATGTGCCATCACCATGCGTCATCATGTGCCATTGATGGTCGAGGCCTTGGCCGAAGTTCGATTTTGAGCCACGGTGCCCATGCTTGGCTCCAGCATGTGCTGGTGCCGCATTTTTTTCACTCGGGACAGCATCGCCGGAGCATCGCCGGAGCATCGCCGGAGTACCGCCGGAGAACCTGACCGGCGGCATTGGGGTTCCGGCGATTGGGAGGGGGGCCGGGGGGGTGTGCGCACATGATGTGCGATGGGTGCTGGTACTTGGCCTTGTGTTGGCCCCCTATCCCTCATCAAACCTCTGAGAATTCACACCCCCTTAAAGAGCATTTGAGATTTTACAGGTTTGCTACCAGTAGCCGTTAAAGTGTCTGAAATGGGGACACTTTTTTCAAACGGTCACAAAATCTTCTCTACTTCGAGTTTTTAGCTGAATTTTTTTGTGCATGCCAACAAAAATAGAAGGATCATGCCTACAAAATTTGGGGCCAAAAATCCTTATAAAAAATTTTTAAAAAATCCCGAACCGCAAAAAGTTTCGAAAATCGTGAAAAATAGAAAACGAGTCATCTTCCAACGAAACTTCACGTGAAGGCTTAGGGGACCATTGTATGAATTTACAAGCCATAAAAATGGCATTGGCACGGCAGAAATTTGAAGATGTGCCTAAACCCACCAGGGCCCAGCGTGTGCCGATGGTGCTCGAGGCAACAGCCCGCACCAGGGCCCAGCGTGTGCCGATGGTGCTCGAGGCAAGCGCCCGCACCAGGGCCCAGCGTGTGCCGATGGTGGTCGAGGCAACCGCCCGCACCAGGGCCGATAGTGTGCCGATGGTGCTCGAGGCAACCTGTCGCACCAGGGCCCAGCGTGTGCCGATGGTGATCGAGGCAACCTGCCGCACCAGGGCCCAGCGTGTGCCGATGGTGGTCGAGGCAAGTTCCCGCACCAGCGCCCAGCGTGTGCCGATGGTGCTCGAGGCAACCGACCGCACCAGGGCCCAGCGTGTGCCGATGGTGCTCGAGGCAACCTGCCGCACCAGGGCCCAGCGTCTGCCGATGGTGCTCGAGGCAACCTGCCGCACCAGGGCCCAGCGTCTGCCGATGGTGCTCGAGGCAAGCGCCCGCACCAGGGCCCAGCGTGTGCCGATGGTGGTCGAGGCAAGCGCCCGCACCAGGGCCCAGCGTGTGCCGATGGTGGTCGAGGCAACCGCCCGCACCAGGGCCCAGCGTGTGCCGATGGTGCTCGAGGCAACCTGCCGCACCAGGGCCCAGCGTGTGCCGATGGTGCTCGAGGCAACCGACCGCACCAGGGCCGAGCGTGTGCCGATGGTGGTCGAGGCAAGCGCCCGCACCAGGGCCCAGCGTGTGCCGATGGTGGTCGAGGCAACCTGCCGCACCAGGGCCCAGCGTGTGCCGATGGTGCTCGAGGCAACCGACCGCACCAGGGCCGAGCGTGTGCCGATGGTGCTCGAGGCAAGCGCCCGCACCAGGGCCCAGCGTGTGCCGATGGTGGTCGAGGCAACCTGCCGCACCAGCGCCCAGCGTGTGCCGATGGTGCTCGAGGCAACCTGCCGCACCAGGGCCCAGCGTGTGCCGATGGTGGTCGAGGCAAGCGCCCGCACCAGGGCCCAGCGTGTGCCGATGGTGGTCGAGGCAACCGCCCGCACCAGGGCCCAGCGTGTGCCGATGGTGGTCGAGGCAACCTGCCGCACCAGGGCGGAGCGTGTGCCGATGGTGGTCGAGGCAAGCGCCCGCACCAGGGCCCAGCGTGTGCCGATGGTGGTCGAGGCTGCCGATGGTGGTCGAGGCAACCTGCCGCAGCAGGGCCCAGCGTGTGCCGATGGTGCTCGAGGCAACCGACCGCACCAGGGCCGAGCGTGTGCCGATGGTGCTCGAGGCAAGCTGCCGCACCAGGGCCCAGCGTGTGCCGATGGTGGTCGAGGCAACCGCCCGCACCAGGGCCCAGCGTGTGCCGATGGTGATCGAGGCAACCGACCGCACCAGGGCCCAGCGTGTGCCGATGGTGCTCGAGGCAACCTGCCGCACCAGGGCCCAGCGTGTGCCGATGGTCGTCGAGGGAACCTGCCGCACCAGGGCGCAGCGTGTGCCGATGGTGGTCGAGGCAAGCGCCCGCACCAGGGCCCAGCGTGTGCCGATGGTGCTCGAGGCAACCGACCGCACCAGGGCCCAGCGTGTGCCGATGGTGCTCGAGGCAACCTGCCGCACCAGGGCCCAGCGTGTGCCGATGGTGGTCGAGGCAAGCGCCCGCACCAGGGCCCAGCGTGTGCCGATGGTGGTCGAGGCAAGCGGCCGCACCAGGGCCCAGCGTGTGCCGATGGTGGTCGAGGCAAGCGCCCGCACAAGGGCCCAGCGTGTGCCGATGGTGGTCGAGGCAAGCGCCCGCACCAGGGCCCAACGTGTGCCGATGGTGCTGGGGGCAACCGCCCGCACCAGGGCCCAGCGTGTGCCGATGGTGATCGAGGCAACCGCCCGCCCCAGGGCCCAGCGTGTGCCGATGGTGGTCGAGGCAAGCGCCCGCACCAGTGCCCAGCGTGTGCCGATGGTGGTCGAGGCAAGCGCCCGCACCAGGGCCCAGCTTTTGCCGATGGTGATCGAGGCAACCGGCCGCTCCAGGGCCCAGCGTGTGCCGATGGTTATCGGGGCAACCGGCCGCACCAGGGCCCAGGGTCTGCCGATGGTGCTCGAGGCAACCGCCCGCACCAAGGCTCAGCATGTGCCGCTGGTGATCGAGGCAACAACCCACACCAGGGCCCAGCTTGTGCCGATGGCGGTCGAGGCAAGTGCCCGTACGGAAGGGCAGCCTATGCCGATGATGGTCGATGCATGTGCCATCACCATGCGTCATCATGTGCCATTGATGGTCGAGGCCTTGGCCGAAGTTCGATTTTGAGCCACGGTGCCCATGCTTGGCTCCAGCATGTGCTGGTGCCGCATTTTTTTCACTCGGGACAGCATCGCCGGAGCATCGCCGGAGTACCGCCGGAGAACCTGACCGGCGGCATTGGGGTTCCGGCGATTGGGAGGGGGGCCGGGGGGGTGTGCGCACATGACGTGCGATGGGTGCTGGTGCTTGGCCCTTGTGTTGGCCCCCTATCCCTCATCAAACCTCTGAGAACTCACACCCCCTTAAAGAGCGTTTGAGATTTTACAGGTTTGCTGCCAGTAGCCGTTGAAGTGTCTGAAACGGGGACACTTTTTTCAAACGGTCGCGAAATCTTCTCCGGTTCGAGTTTTTAGCTGAATTTTTTTGTGCATGCCAACAAAAATAGAAGGATCACGTCCACAAAATTTGGGGCCAAAACTCCTTCTAAAAAAATTCTAAAAAATCACGAACCGCAAAAAGTTTCGAAAATCGTGAAAAATAGAAAACGAGTCATCTTGCAACGAAACTTCACGTGAAGGCTTAGGGGACCATTGTATGAATTTACAAGCCATAAAAATGGCATTGGCACGGCAGAAATTTGAAGATGTGCCTAAACCCACCTAGCACCCGATCGATCCCCGGCTTGCGCATCCTGCCTCTCCGGCCGGCTGAGCGCCCGCACGCTCGTTCCGTGGGTTGACTTAGGCATACGGAGCTCATTCC